>NW_020664589.1:4094153-4299640 GCF_002925995.2 Terrapene triunguis | reverse complement strand
GGCACGCCACCAGGCTACCTCGCTGCAGTACAAGCCTAAGGAGGGTCTGCCAAAGACGGAAGCAGCAGCCATGCACTAGAGGTGGAAACTGGAAGGGATAAGACACCATCGAAACACAGAGTTTGTGCAACCAGCGTGCGAGCAGAAGTTGGGAGAAAGAGATTCTTTTCTACTCCCATAATCCCAGACACGGGGGAGTGGGAGAGAGGGAGATTCGCTCCAATGGTCAGGAATCCTAAAAGGCTTCCCATCAAAAAGCAACAATGAAACTAGGTTTCTGGCCCTGAGAGGAAGGAGAGAGACGGCACCATGCTAAGTACCAACCGGCCACCGGCTCTGGAATGGACACCGATGACAAATGGATGCTGGGAATAACCCAGAACGGAGTCCATCCCTATCTTGGGGGTGGAGCTTGCCTCCCTCTGACAGAGACCCAAGGGACTGTCTCTGTTATGTACTGGCTCCTCTTCTCTATCTTGTCATGCCCATGAAGTCTCCTTGAACTGAATTGCCAAGAGGGTCAATCTGGTCTCTGGGACTCAGGGTGAGATTCAGAAATGCCTCCCCGTAGACACTAGTATCCACTGCCACCCTCCCCAGGGGTTCCATCGGTTGTGGCCAGCTTTACTTTCTGCCACCGAACCCCACCAAAACGGCTGCTTCAGGGATGCACTGAATCAGTGTATCCTCAACCTGCCATAGCCAGGTCCCCTGCACAGCCAATTTTGGGGTTGCGTGGCTTGGATGCGTGTCCCTTGTAGAATGTAGGATGCAATCACCATGTGTCATTGGAACCTCTCTTCTGATGGACACTTTTGCCACGGCAGACCTTCCAATCTCTGCCCAGAACCAGAGACTAATCTGGGCCGAGTAGATTTGGTAGTGGTTTATCCAGTCTATGTTTAAATCTGTCAAGCACTAATCTTAACTTCCCCACTTCCATCATCCTCCCCTGCCAGCTCTCTGACTGGCAGAGTTATGGGGGTGAGAATGCAGGGAAGGATGGCAGATGTCTGGGGGTAGCACTGCTAGACAAAGTCACATTTCATTCCAGGAAGAAAAATGAAGCAGAAGAAAATGAGTGTGAAGGGTCAGTGTGGGCAGCAGGTTTCTCTGCAGTGGAAATGGTGCGATCCCACAATACCATATCCCACACAGGCAATAAATATAATTAGCCAGTAAATAAAGACAGAATTGGGAGATGTGTTTGACAGGCACAGAGTAAGAGGGAGGCCGGCACACAGCAGCATGGAGAAGGTGGTGGTGTATATACGGGCACCCCCATTGGGTAGAATGAGACCTGCACAGTGACACGTGCATTCAGGAGGAAGCAGGGATGCGTGTGGAAGTGGGAGATGCGTGAGCCGCGGAGAGAATCAAGGCATGAATTCATACAACAGCGAAGAGGGAGAGCCGGAAGAGCAGCATGGTGCATGAACCCACAAGAGGGAAGTGATGCCATCACAAGGGGCAGGTGGTGCCATGGGCAGGGCACTGCAGTGGGAGGAGCCTGGGGACATGTGCTCTATTCCCAGCTCCACCGCTAACCTACTGCATGACCTTGGGCCAGTTGTTTCCCTTTCCATTCCTTGTCTATTTATGATGCGAGCTCTTGTGGTCCAGGCAGGTGTAAGTGACACCTAAACTGAATCACTAGCTTGAGTGAATCTAGTCCCCTCCCTTCTTTGCGAGATGAAACTCCATCTCCTTCCCAACCATGAATGGCCCCCAGACTCAGTGGTAAGTAGCGCTATCTTAACCTCCTCTTCGAAAAAGGGCCTCCCACCTTTCTACTGACTGACCGCACCCAAGGCCTCCACAAGCTCCTGCTTGGGAAAGCATCACACAGATTGACTGCCCCATGGAGGTGATAGGACGGAGAAAGTGGGGCGGTTTTTGGGTGCCAATTTAAATCTCTTCCATTGGAATGGTCTAAAACTGAGCGAATAATTTGCGATGAATAATTTATCAGATGAATTTAGCTTCTGTTTCTGTTCGCGGAGTTTTGCTGATCACGATTTCTTCTGACTATATTCATTATTTAAATTTATTCGGTAAATTCGTTATATATATATAGATAGATACATAGATAGATAGATATAATCTCCAAGGATTTATCATGAGCAGTTTTGCTGTAATATTGAATGTTCCATCTGGGTTGATTGCTTCAGTTGCGATTGGCCAGCTGAATCACATGGTATTGTTCCTGTCTCCCGATAGGATGAAGGCCTAATTACTGCCGACATGAATAGCCACATATACAACTTTTGAAATTCACTTTGGGCTGGTAAACTCCATTGTAAAAACTTTCTTGTTATTATTGTTTATTTCATGGTAGAATCAAGATGCCCGATTGTGCTAGGCCTTATGGTGGATACATTTTGGCACAATGCACATTCTTTGTAAACTTGGAATGAGTATTAGCAGCAATGTGTTTGCTACCTTCCCTCTGCCCCACCTCTGGCCACAGATTTTCTGCAGTTTGTTTTCTTACCTTTCCTAATCCCTCTGCTGCTCCAAACTCAGAATGCCAGGAGAAAGGAAGACATTTGCTTGTGACCCTCCCAACCCAGCCTGTGATCACCACTTTCCTTGACCATTCTGAACTTCTATGGGGAGAGAATTCCATGCAGGGAGGAGCCTAAAATTTTAACTTTTGAAAAGTGACTAGTGATTTTGATTGCCTCCATTTTGGGATTTCTGATTTGAGAGGCCTGAAAGGGGCCTGATTTTCAGAAAACCTCCAAAAATCAGGCTTCTTTACATTGTCTCAAGTTGGGAACCCAAAGTTACAAGTAACTTTTGAAAATGTAGGCCAGTGCCATGATCCTAAACAAGCTGTTTCCTGTTTTCTATCATTCAAATCAAGCTTCCCTATGTGGATTTCCTCCTTGCAGCCTGGGATGGATTATTGATCCTGGGAAAGAGGGGTTTTCTGCTTGTTAGAGTCCAGAGTGAAAGGAGTCTGGCTTGACATTCACACAGCAGACCTTTTCTCTCCCCCTTTGACATCTCCTCCTCCCTTCTCCCGCACCCAGTCTGGAGTCCAGGAGCCGCTAGTGCATCACCACCATTTTAAAACTCAGCTATAATTTTTTGGCTAATGGAAGACATATTGGCAAGAGTTGACATTAAGTGGAACTAATTACACTGTAAGTGCTAAATAACTAAGAAATAACGATCCTGTAATTTATGGTGCAGCACAGATCCTGCGTAGCAGCTTCAGAGCAACTTCTCTGCAAAGTGCTTGCTGATCTACATGAGCCCCAGAACTTTTCCCCAGCTGGTAGGATCCAATCAATGTGAAATCTCAAGTTCTGTAAATATACAGCATCATGATTACAGCATAAAACCACCCCTACATTACACCAGGGCCGCCCAGAGGATTCAGGGGGCCTGGGGTCTTCGGCGGAGGGGGGGCCCCCTGACCCCCCAAAGACCCGGCACTTCGGCGGCGGGTCCCTGGGTGGAAGGACCCCCCACCACGGGTCTTCAGGGCACTTCGGCGGCAGGTCCCGGAGCGGAAGGACCCCCGCCACCGAAGACCTGGAGCAGAAGAAGCTCCGGGGGCCCGGGCCCCACGAGAGTTTTCCGGGGCCCCCAGAGCGAGTGAAGGACCCCGCTCCAGGGGCCCTGAAAAACTCTCGTGGAGGCCCCTGCAGGGCCCGGGGCCTGGGGCAAATTGCCCCACTTGCCCCCCCGGGGTGGGGCAGCATTACACAACACACAGCTGGCCCGCTCCAGCGTACTGGGAGAAGCTGCCGCTAATACACTCACAACAGATCATTAATTTTATTTCCAATTTTTGTTTAAAACCCCAATTCCAGGTGGGATGCCAGGGGAATGATGCATGTTGCCTGCAGTGTCCCATCCTGCCATACTGGAGGCTGGAGGTCTGTTTGTGGATGGGAAAAGGTAGATAAAACAGCAGTTTACCGCCTGCTGAAATTGCTACAACAAGCATGAATTGAGGCCCAGGTTCAGTGACCCATGCTGACTCCACAAGCAGCACTGTTGATTGAGTGCCATGCTCTCTACTTCTTCAGGGGCGGAGGGATCTGGCACTAAATCAGGGCAGACCCTAATCAAGATCAGGGGCCATTTTGTTAAGCACTCTATGTAAGTGAGAGATAGTCCCTGCCCTGCAGAGCTTTCAGTCTAAATAGGCAAGATAGACAAAGGGTAGAGGTGGAAACAGGCAAAGGGACTTACCCAAGGTCACACAGCAGGTCAGTGGCAGAGTTGGGACTTGAATGGTCTCTTGATTCCCAGTTCAACGCCATACCCACACCACAGTCTCTCCTTTCAGGCTTCTCCTTCCCTTCATTATAAGTGTTTTATGTCCAGGGGGCATCTGAAGCTTCTTGTGGAGAGGCAGATGGACAAAGAGTGAGAGGAAGACAATGGGTTAAATTCACTTCTCAGTGACTCTGGAACAAATCCCTGAGCACCCAGAGCCCCCCTCCTGCGGGAAAACCCAGAGGAGGGGAGAGAACCTCCGTGAGAATTCCCTGGTGGGGTTCCCCCCTAATTATTCCAGTCTAAAAATTTGTCCCCAACAAAGCAAGCTGTGCCTCCCTCAAGACCCAGGAAACTCTGTGTTTTCACACTTCATGGGGTTCCCTGCTACCCCCTCCAGCCCCTCGGGAGCATTGCTCCAGCAGTGATGCACAGCATTCATTTGTGGGCAGGGATACTGCACACCCTTGCAGGCAGGCACTCTGAACTTCACTATGGGGCCCAACATCGGGTGCTGGGAAGGGAGGAGGATACTGAACCACTGTCTTTCTAGCCACAAGCAGGAAACTCCTTGGGTGCTTAAATTTGTGCATTATTCTCTGGGGGACCTTTAGGCCTGGCTTGAGGTTGAGAGGCTGATCAAAACTCTCTCACTGTTCCTTGTACTCCCCCAACTGTCTGTGGTACCCCGCTGTTGTCTCACATAGATTCATAGATTTTACGCCAGAAAATATCATTATGATCATCTAGTCTGATCCCCTGTGCAACTCTGGCCGAAGATCCAGAAATTTCTGCATCAAACTCACAACTTTTGTTTGAGCTAGTGCATATCCAGTACAAGCTGGTGAAACTCAGGGGGTATTGGAGATCATCTTCACAGCTGATCAGAAAATGGAATTCCAGTGTTCTGAAATACGTTTTTATCCGTTTGGGATGAAAGCTCAAAATATTTTGCTGAACAGAAATAGTTCCATTGGAAAGCATCAAAGCAACCATATTGAAATGTTTTCTTCTGATAACATTAAAACATCCTACTATAAAATATAGTGTATTCTGTATTAAGATTAAGATTATAAAGCAAAAGGTGAAACAAAATTTGAATGCCAGAATGAAACAGAACAAGAGAGTCAACACAAAAAATCCCCTTCGATGTCAAATTGCTTTGAACATTTTCCCACTGAAATCAGCAGATTCCTGCAAAACATTGAGCTTTGGATGAAACGGCATTTTCTGATGGAAAACGATTCCACTGAAAATATTTTGTCCATCTCGCCTCATCATCTATTTAGGTTGTAAGCCCTGCACGGCAGGGACCATCTCTCTGTTATATGTTTGTACAGCACCGCGCACAATGGGGCTGGGCCTCTAAACAACACTGCAGTGCAAAGAATAAATAGTGGACGCTCCCTAAATATACACCAAGGAGACTGAGAGCAGAATTTGGGAGTGTGTGTGTGAGGGAGAAGGAGAATCAATGTGCAATGGAAGCAGGGAAAGGGAAAAATGTGTGTGTGTGAGAGAGAGAGAGAGAGAGAGGGAAAGAAAGACAGAGAGCGATGGCAAAGATAGACAGTGAAGGAGAGGTGCAATTCAGCAGTCGCCTCTGTCTGATTTGTTCCACCTCCATTATCATGCACCAGAACATCTCATTCTTCTTTTTTTTCAAGAAAGCCTAATAATGTTCCACAGGTGAAGGAGTTATCTCGGCTTTTCTCTTTTCCAGCAAAGCTAACACTCGGTACATGAAATAAAGGTTATCTTGAAAAATAGACGCTGCAACTCGCATACAAAAGAGCCCTTTCCTGTGACAGGGAGCCTTTTCTGAAAGGGTCCATTCCATTTCTCTCTTAGAAGAAGAAGAAAAAAGAATTGACTGCTTAGTACCCCCTCCGGGTCTCTAAATTAGCTTTTAACCAAGAGCTAGGAGACTCCCCACCTGCAGCCCGGTAGAGCGGGGTGCTGCTGGCTAGGGGTGGGGAAAACA
Organism: Terrapene triunguis; assembly: GCF_002925995.2. NCBI lineage: Eukaryota > Metazoa > Chordata > Testudines > Emydidae > Terrapene > Terrapene triunguis. Next base: position 4,293,417 of record NW_020664589.1, on the reverse strand, counting down.
AATCTGGCTGATAAGGCTGGAAATTAAAACAGGGAAGAAAGTCAACCCACATTCCCTCTCACTCCAATGCAGCATGGAGCAGGCAGTGGATTGAAATCAGGTGTCCTGGGTTCTGTTCCTGATTCTGCTGCATGACTTCAGTCAAGGCACATCTATACTGCATTTTCCCTCTCACATGTTGTCTATCCTGTCTATTTAGATTGTAAGCTCTTCAGGGCATGGCCTGTCCCTCATTCTGTGTACGTACAGCACCTTGCACCATGGGATCCTGGTCTTGATTGGGACTCCAAGGTGCTACTGTTATACACAACATAATACATATCTTTATGTGTCCCTCTTTGCAATGCAATTTGGGAGTCTTAAAATAAAACTTAAAAGAGCCTCCGAACAGAGGCAAACAACTGAAATGAATAAACAGTAGATTTGTCCATAGTCTTTAATTAAAGGCCCATGTGAACTAATATGTTTTTGCGCTGTGCCCCGAAGCTCGTTAAACAAGTTAAACCCTGCCAAGTGATCTATAGCACCTTCCCTATATCATCTTTTAAGAGTCATTGTACAAAGTAGGAATAAAGAGGGCGGGTTCTGAGCAGCAGCAGCAGAAATCTCAGGTGCTTGTTTAGTATTCAGCTAAAAGATCGGTGCATGTTCATACATAATTTCATTGCAACAGCTGCCTGTCACATCCCTGTTCCCGGAGATCTACAGAATTATTTCCAAAGAGGATGTGTTTTCTTTGCTGGGGCTTTATTTAAGAATCATCAGAGCTTGGTTGAAAAGAGTGTGCGGGGGTGGGGAGGGGGGGAATTCCATGTTTGAGATTTTACATTTATTTTTAAAGTTGCAGAATTTTCCCCTCATTTTTCATCAGAATGTTGAAATTTTCTGGCCAGCTCTGAATATTATTAAAACTGATGTACTGATATGATCCTGAAGTAGCCCAAGGTATTTTATGCACATTGGGCTCAATCCTACATATTTTTAGCACCCAAAAATTCCATAATTTTGGACGTGCAAAGAGTTCAGCATCCTTGAGTCGCTGTACGTTCCACTGAAATGCAGCCACCTCTGAAGTGGAACGTGGAGCCTACTCTTTTTCCATTGACTGCAGTGGACCCTGCCTTGAACACTATCCCAGCAACTTAACATTACATCAGAGCTGAGGACAGTAAGTGAAGAATATTTTATTTTCCAGACTAAAAGAGCAACAAGTTGCCTTCATTCTCAACGGCTGATATTTAAAATTAAGGTGAAAAACAACAAATCCAGAAAGAACCAAAGTAAAGTCTCCAGGAGAGAGCACAGTGTGCCTGTCTCCTCTGTATCAACTCTGCCTCACAAAGTGGCCTTTGACCTTGCTGACAGGCAGACTCCTAGACACATACAGGGGCAGTGCACAGAAAAACCAAATTATACCAGTTACATGTTATACCTATGCTGCAAAGAAGAAATATAATAAATCCCTTTGTTGAACTCAGCTGGTGGAACATGACCCAAGAGCCATGAAGTCAGTGAGAACCATTATTCCGTAAGCGAGTTTTGATGATATGCACGGCTGATCCTAGTGTCACAGAGGGGGATGGGGTAGAAAAAAGTGACATGCACAAACCTCTCTAAAGCCAACCTCTCATTTTCATGCCAGTTTTATAAGCAATGTCTGGAAAGAAGAGGGAGAGGAGAATGGGCGAATCTAGCAGAACCAGGCATTATGTCTAAATATGGAGACAGTTTGTGGCTGGCTCTGAACAGGGGCACTGAGAGGGGGAGGGAATAGGAATGCTGGGGATAACGGCCTTCCTAATCCATCTGCTCCCTTTGTGCCCAGAAGGGGGAGCCACAGTGCCAGGACCCTTATTAAAAATGCTACAGAACTCTAGCAAGGGTCCAGCGCAGTGCAGGTAACCTCATTGTGCATTCTACTGTGCCAGGCATTTATTGTACAATATCCTTATAAGGGTACAAATGAATGAAAATTCATAAAACATCCCAAAGGATTGATAAGGGTAAAGGTAAAACCATTGCTTGTCCTTCTCCTTTTGCATTGCCGGGAGCTTTGTGACTGGCATAAAATCGACCTCTAAAAACCAAACGCCAGCACTGTTTTCATGTATCACATGATAGCATAAGGGAACGCCATGTTTCTAAAACTACACAAAGTCTTTATTAAGAGAACTATTTACAGAGGTGCTTCAACTGCAGCTCGCCTTCCAGCCATGGGCACACAGACTGACTGCCCGGGCCTCCTCCAAAGTCATCCCTCATGCAACCTGTTCTCCTCCCACCAAGTTCCATGCAGGCTGCTACAAGCACCATTCTTCAGCATACTTCTGGCAGTTCCTAGTAGGTTCTGTCCACTCCTGTACTGCACACCCACATCAATTGTGGCTCATGAATCAGAGCACAGAACATGTGTGTGGGGGCTGGCCAGGGGGAGTGAATGGGGCTGGTGCTTGGAATTTCCCATCCGGCTAATCTAGACAGAAGTGGTGGGTTTATTATTTCGCCCTCTTTGGTTTGTGTTCTGTTATTTCTTTCTTTCATATTTACAAGCCAGGGGCTTATTTGAAGTGGGGGTTTCTTATTTATTAATATTATCACAAGAACAGAACTGCAACCTTAAAAAAATAAAAAAAAAGGCCTACATCTTTATCAAAAGACAACATCAAATTAATTTCTCCTCGGTCTCAGGAACTCATGTAAAATTTATGGGCTGTTTTTTAATTTTCTCTAGTGCGGGCAGCATGCTATTTGTGGTACGGAGGGGAGGGGAAAAGAAAAAGAGGCGGGGGGGGGGAAGGAGGGAGTGTGCAGCAGAATTGCCTGCACTGACACAGGCCCATACATGGAATGACCTTGCTCGCATGCCAAACTTCACACGGAACAATAATGAGAAGCCAGCAGAACTAATCAATTTGGAACAGGGCCCATTCCCTCCATCTCCCTCGCGCAGCCTGGCCACTTAGAATTCAAGCGGTGTCCCGAGCGTTTCGTACAAGGCTGCCCTTTGAACACAAACACAATGACTTCTCTTACATAACCCAACAGGCAATTTAGCAGGTTCACAACCTAAAATAGAAGCAGAATTAGTTTTTGTATTAACGCACCTTCTTCCCCCACCAGCTCTCTCACCCCTTCTCCTTTTTTTTTGCTTGCTGGGCTCTGAAGCATCAGTTTAGAGAGCTGCACGGAAACTGCACTTTCTGTCCATTAACTAGAGCCAAGGGAAGGACAGGCACCTCAGCAGTGTAGCTGGGGAAATCCAGCATGATCCTACTGATAGTGTGACCAGATGTCCCTATATTACTGGGACCATCCTGATATTAGGGTCTCTGTCTTACATACGCAACTATTCCCCTCTGCCCCATAAAAACTGCCCCTATTTTTCACACTTGCTATCTGGTCACCCTACCTATTGAAGGAGATAGAGTGTGGCCTTGTACATGTGGTCTCTGCCACTGACTCATTGTGGCAAGGTCATTTGATCCAATGTTTCAAAAGCCTTCACTGAATTTGGGGGCTACTGATTTTTGGGTGCCCTGTCTCAGAAACCACAGCCAAAATATCAGCAAGAATCATCATGGGCCATAGGCAGCAGCTGAACTGGGTGTGCAAATTGTCAACATCCATACAGCCAGCCAGGAAGGTTTGTGCTTAAGTTTGTCTCTCAGTTCTTAGCATATTTTGGAACGCCAGTCAAAAACAGCTGAGCGAGTTCATGGATTCATAGATTTTAAAGAAAGAAGGGACCATTATAACGGTCTATTTTGACCTCCTGCTTCAAGCAGGCTAGAGAATATCACCTAGAGATTCCTGAATCAAGCTTTTTGGTGGAAATAGAGCATATCTACTACTAAGATTTCTAGTCTTGATTTAAAGACTTCAGGCACCCACCACATCCTTCAGTAGTTAGTTACCGTCACTGTTAAAAAGGCATGTTTTATTTTTCCAGTTTGAATTGTCTAACTTCAACTACTAACCCCTGGATTTTGAACTTAGAGGCAAAAGATTCTGTATGCAAATTCCGATCCCCTGAGTCACCCGTTCCCCCTATAGATAGAGCAAATTGTGCACAAGTACCAGCGGGAAAGGTGCATTAGAAATGATCAGACAGACAGAAGAGAGAGATTAGATTAGATGTATATATCAGGGGAATTTCATCCAGTTTTTTCATTACAGTATTGAATTTTGTGCCTGTTTACTTCCTGATACTTAGTTTTTAAACGTAATGAAGGAACATCCCATGCTGGGGACCAGTTCCATCTCCTTCCACACTCATTCCTGCATGGGCAGAGGTGCAAATTCATCCTTGTTGGAGATGGGAGGCTCGGGAGTGCGTGGGGGGGGGTGTAATTTGCAAAGAGAGCTTCTTCATCAGCTGGGGGGAGATCTCTCTCCTTTGCAACTGCAGCATGAAAAGCCTGGCTTTGCAAACAGACTTCAAAGATGCCACACTATTAAAAATACATGGATATCGTGTGGATCTAAGCTAAATACATATGGCCTTTGATTGTCTGGCATTTCCAATTCATACAAGAACATTACTGGGATGCATTATTGATGATCAGTAGCATTTCACCGTCTCAAACTGAGGATGGTTTTTTTTTCTTCTCCTCCCCATCTCCTTGCTCAGAGATTGAACTGTTTAATTAAGCCTTGATTAACTGTATTTACAATTCTAACTGTCACTGATTTAGTTCTGGAACCTCTCCGGCTGCCAGCTGCACTCCTCACTGTCAGAGACAGGGCGCCGTTCGTAAGGAAGCTCACCCCCCCCAGAAGTCTCAGCTGCCTGCTGTGATTGCCAGGGCACATCTGTCCGGCGCGGTTTCTTGGCATGCACAGAAGTAAAGTTGGAGCTGGTCTCTGGATTGAAGCACCCGGCCGATGCTGCTCTGGGGAGAAGGGGACGAGCCACCCAGCAAATGAAGAGGAGGATCCCGAATGTGAGAGGAAAGCGAATCATTTATTCAGCTGGCGCGGGCTTGGTACCGCAGTGACGAGGGACAGGCCATGCTGCTGGGAGTCCCAGATGGCACTGACAGGGTGCCGCTGTGGGTAAGCTCACATAAGTTCACGCTATTTGATGCTCAGCTAACACTTATCAAGGCAATATTGTGAAGACGCTCCACACAGCTAACAGCCCAGCTAGCATTCCTAGATCACTGCTGGGAGGATGCACACCCTGCTAGCTTCCAGCTGGGATTGGGAGGAATCACACACGCTCACACTTCCAGTTCGCTGGGCACTGCTGGGAGGACGCTCGCATTGCTGGGGGTCCTCGTCGTAATTTCTCTCTCTAATTCTGTCTGATTCATTCATTTATTACTATTGTTTATTAATTATAAATTTATTATTATTATTATTATTAAAATAAATGACCCAGAAGCAAGAATCTAGGGAAGGGTGGGAGGGATTTGAAAAGAGAAAAGCAGAATCATTACAGCTGAGAAACCACTCTTGAAACGTATTAGCTCATGACTCATCTTTCTGAAAGGAGCTAATACCTTAATTTCATATTTCTCTGCTCAAATGGAGACCAAGGCGTAAACCGAAATGAAACTTTACACTAATGGCTTCTTAATTACACCCATCTAAAAGCAATTGCCTGAGCTTTAACAGAGACAAAGTTAGGGTTGATGCAACCACTAGATGGGAACCTGTGCTGCAAGGTCACTCGTGACGTGAGGAGTCCTAAGGGACAGACCAGAACAATGCCGGAGAGGGGGTATTCCTGGTAAACCCCACACAGCAGGGCTGCTCATTGTCTACACTCACCCACTCATCTGCAAGCCCAGAAGGTGTCGACTCTGCAAAGGAAAAGCTCCCCAGGTGTCCCCATGCCTTTGTCATCCTGAAATAGGTGCAAGGTAGAGTCATGTATCCCTATAATGCAAGCCCTGATACGTCACCTGTGATGCATCAGGAGTGGAAGTGCTAGCTAATGAGTAGGGCAGGCCACTGGGAGTCAGGACTCCAGGGTTCTAACTCCTGACGCTGAGACCAGGGGCAAGGCACGTCACCTCTCTGTGCCATGGCTTCCTCTTATGCAAAAGGAGGCTAATTTGTAGCTATCCAGGCTGGGGTTTGATGGTTAATTAATGCCTGTCGGAGGCTTTGAGATTCTCTGCTGAAAGTCACCATAGAAACTCAAAGGGTTGTTATTAGTAGGATTAGTACGAGTCGATTTCTGCTGGCTCTTGTACCTGGTCTAGTGCCTTTTCTCGAACGCACACCAGTCCGAAGGAATGAGCGCACTTATTGCCCGGGAATGATCAAGACAAAGAGGGGGTCGGACCTCAGTTTCACTGCTCATCTGAAAGGCAGCAACTCCAGCGGCACAGCACTCCCTCGGGCCACCTTGCCACACTGCTGCAGCCAGGGGCTTAGAGCGGGGTGGGCGCGGCTTACTGAACGGGCCCACTGCTTACTGTTTGGCAAGGTCTCCTCCATCCTGGCTCAACCTGCTTAGACGAGGCGCAGTCCCCTTTAAGAGCCACGAAGCGCACTGAACACACGGCGATGTCTGCTGAGGAGCAAGCGGCCTGGGTCCCCTCGGTCCCTCGCGCCGGGTCACGCCGCTGACTGAGATAATACAGTGATTGGATAATTAGAGTAATCAGAAAGCGTTCTGCAATGGCTGACTTTTAATTGACTTCCCCATTACTGGATAATGATAATGCTCCTTCTCTTGCCAACGCAAACCCCTCCCGCCCCCGCCAAGGAATGGGAGGAGGCGGCTGTTTGACCCGAAGGGGAGAGCGCACAGCTGTCCAGACTGCATTCTGGGTTAACCGTCTCCTTCCAATTTACTTGGGAAAGTGAAAGGAAACATTGAGCTTACGATAACGGAGCGGGACAGGGAGAGAGAGGGGATTCCTCTGATTGAAGGAAAACAGGTCGGAAAAAATGGTCCATCCAGAGTCCTACTTCCTTTTCCCCGGCCTTTGTCTGTTGAGCAGAGAGTGGCAATTGCCACAGTTTTCGGGGTTTCATAATAGGAAACTTTGTTTCCCTTTGGCACAAAGGCAAACCCTTTTGAATATAGTCCCCAAATGGAATTGTGTAGAAACGCCCTGTTTGGGATCGAAAAGGTCAGGGTTTCCCATTCGGGTCTCTTGCTCTGGAGGTGCCCAGGGAACCCATCCTGGACTATAGGAATCTTTCCATCGAAAACGTCATCGAAAAATCAATCTATTGCTGCAAAATGTTTTGGCTTTGACACAGCAGCATATTCTGATGGGAAAAAATGTTGCATTGGAAATGTTCTGCTGTTTAGAGTGTAGGCTCTTTGGATCAGAGATTATATTTTACTGTCTAAGTATCTGGCACAATGGGGCATTGGTCTCAATTGGGACACTGGGATAGACCCATTAAATAACAATCCATTATTTTTCCAGGGGGAGGGATAGCTCAGTGGTTTGAGCATTGGCCTGCTAACCCCAGGGTTGTGAGTTCAATCCTTGAGGGGGCCATTTAGGGATCTGGGGCAAAAAATCTGTCTGGGGATTGGTCCTGCTTTGAGCAGGGGGTTGGACTAGATGACCTCCTGAGGTCCCTTCCAACCCTGAGATTCTATGACTCCAGCATTGGGTGTGTCTATAAAGGCAGCTTTTCCCCTGGTGTATAGAGCGGGTGGCTTCCCGCATGGAAAGAATGAGAGAGAGAGAGAGTTAATTATTTCTCAGCATTCTTGGGCCAGATCTTCAGCAGGTGTAACTCAGCACTGGCATCAGCAGGCTGTGCTGATTTGCACCCGCTGAGGATCTGGTCCTCTCTACCTTTGAAGACCAAAACTCAACCCCCTCCGAAGCAAACAAATTCCGGGCGGTGCATGGATTCGGCCTCATGGCAGAACCTGAGCCGGTAAATGGAACCTGTTCCAGGCGGCAGCAGCAAATACAAATTTCCGACTGGAACTTGCAAGGCTTTGTGGGAAGTGGCTGCCTATTGTTAATTCCTAAAATGTGCCTGTCCCAGGGAAGTGGCAAGGAGGAGGCCTGTAGTGACTGAGTCCCCGGAGGTACTCAATTTACATAGTTTATCTGTCTGTAAATCGGATCGGATGGAGTCATACTTCACTGCCCATAGGACCTTGCAGGGGGGTAGAAAGGCTTAATTAATGTTAGTTTGCATCAAAGCATGCTTGCAAATACATCACTGTCTATCCATCTGCCCAGGCACTTATCCCATACTCATCACTGTGCTATCTTTATGTAGGGCTCAGTTGTGATGTGCCTGATATGCTCATGCAGAGCGTAAGGTGCCCCTTTATTCCGTTGCACAGGCTAGCCGCATCACCAGGGAGCTGAAAAGCAGCCACCGCTCGGCTCGGACTCTAGCTCCTATACTGGTGTGTGTGTGTGGGGGGGGGATTCTGGGCTCTGCTCCTCCAAACCGCTGGCCAGCACAGCTGGGATGCAACAAAGGGGGAAGTAAGCAGCAAAGAAGCTTGGACAGCTAGGGCATGCCTACAATGCACACCAAGCCCAGGTCTGTGGGTCCCGGGCTTGTGGACTGGGCATTTCCATGCCCAAGCTTGAGCGTCCACACTGCATTGTGAAGCTGGATTTACAATTGCTGGAGCCGGGTCTCACAGCTGTGCTAACATGTCCATACCTTGACTCGGGACTGCGACTTGAGCTGCGTCCACACCACAAAATGACAAAGCTTGAACCTGAGTTAGAGAGGAACTTGGGCTCTGACTCACCCCGCCCCACCCCAGCAGCGTCGTAGCACCCAGGTCCTGAGAGCTTGCTGGCCCGAGTCAGACTGATTTGTGTGTGGATGGAAGGGGGCTTCTTGGACTCAAACCTAAGTCAGAGCCCGGGCTTCGTGTGCACGGTAGACATACACTTTATGACTCCCATGAAGCATGGGGGAAGCAGAGACCAAGCCATGAATCTCTGACACATCCCCCCCATAGTCTGGGGGTGATTGCAAGGTGCTAATTCAGCCCTTAGCATTTATTTCTACTACAGTAGTGCCTAGAGATCTTGATCAAGAGCAGGATACCATTGTGCTTGGTGCTGTACATAGTCAGAGAGAAGTCATGTCCCCAACAGCTTGCAATCTAAACAGACTGGGTAGACAAAGAGGCAGCATCATGATCCCTGGTTTACAGATGGGAAACTGAGGCACAGAGCGATGAAGTGACAGGTCCAAGGTCACACCGGGAGTCTGTGGCAGAACCAGGAAATGAACCCAGCTCTCCTGAGTCCCAGTCCAGGGCCTTATCCACAAAACCAGCCTTCCTTCCTATAGACTGTATTCCAGTAGAACCCAAAAAGGCCCCAACCAGGATTACTGTTCTAGCTGCCCTGTGTGAGAGACGGTCCTTGGCCTAGAAAGCTCACCGTCATCCCCAGAGTGTCATTCTATTTCTTCCTTAAGGAACCCACCAGCAGCTGCTCCCTCCCGCAAAAGGTTCAGGAATCATTTCATAGGGCTGCAGGAAGGAGGGGGTTAAAAGGGGTGGGAGGGGGAGAGTCGCCAGCCTTTCTGGTGATGGAATGTAAATAGTGTCTTGCAAAAGAGCCATTTATCAGTGAGATTATGGAATCTGTTTGAAGATTCCCCTGGAGGATGCACTAAAACGATGGCTCGTATGGAACTTAACGAGAGGTTTCGTGCAACGCGCCGGGCTCCGTGTAGGCAGGAACGCTTGCCGAGAATTAAATCTGTGCTGGAAATGTTAATAAATGCAGACACATGTTCTTGTTTGTAAGGCGCTCCTTGTTTGATTTTCCCCCCCCAGTCTCTGGATGTTGTTACAACACGAGTCCCCTTCTCTGGTGCGTCTCAGGAGACAGACCTCCTCCAGCCCTTCCGCTGTTCTGCTTTACTCTGCGTCCTCCTGTTTGGCTCTCTCCTGGCTGCCCACGTGCCAGCAGCGGAGCATCATGTGAACTGTGAGGAGGTGAGTCATGCAGCTTCCTGTAACCTGCACTGAAAGGAGGAGAAGAACGAGGGCCCGGCATTCCAGACGAGCCCATTCTCGAGGGCCAGGCCAAGTGAACCATCTTTGCTAACCAAGGCCATGGAGAGGATTCCCTGGTAGAGGCCTGCCCAGGACTAGTGTACAGCCCTGCAGCGGGACTGGGATCTCACAGGTCCCACAGGACCCACTGCTATAATAATAGGAGAGGAATTAATGAATAGTCCCGCGCAGGGCTCTGCTCCCCATCTGCTCTGTCACTTGAGGGAAGGTAGAGCAGGAAACCCTGACGAGGATTCATGAGCTCATCTGCAGCATGATGGGGGAAGCAGAGACCAAGCCATGAATCTCTGACACATCCCCCCCATAGTCTGGGGGTGATTGCAAGGTGCTAATTCAGCCCTTAGCATTTATTTCTACTACAGTAGTGCCTAGAGAGCAGGGGCCAGGGGAAAGCAGTCTGAGACCAGAGGCACATCACAACATAGGGTCCCCATGTTGTGGTCCTTCCCTTCACTTAGAGGGGCAGTGGCTGGGAGGGGCCTCTCTTCCCAGAGAAGCAGGAGCAGTGGGACCCTGTAGGAGTGGCAGGAGGAACCTCTGTCCTCCATGGAGCAGCAGCAGCCTGAGTCGGGACCCTCTCAGTACTTCCCCCAGCAGATGGACTGTATCTACTTGGTTGGGTGGGCTAGGACCACGGCACTCACACAAAGTCCTTTGCTAGGTTGGTGCTTGGAGCGGGCCTTGGAGTTACTGCTCCCATTGAGATGCTTGGGGCAGTTCCGTCATCTCAGAATGATTGTGTCAGGCTCTCTGTACACGCAGGTAGATGTTGCTGTGTCGGTTACAGTGATAAGCTTTTCTTTACAACCACAAGGGCTAAATTGGAAGCTGAGATTCTTCCCTCATCACCTGACTCCAGGAGCTGGGGCCCAAGATTGAGGCGATAGTTTCTAGGCTTTCATCTGGCCCTAGGAAGAATTAAATGAAGAATTAAAGAATTCTATGCAAACAGAATGATTTAACAGGAATGGATTTCTGTTCCTACCTGGCATGGGACTTATACACAACTCCCTGGAGGAGGACCTGAGCAACATTTCTCTGCGGCTTGGAATGAGCTCTAGTATTCTGTAGGTACGGGCTTGGGAGAAGCAGCTCTGAGCTAGACTGTCACACAGGGCCGGCTCCAGGCACCAGGCACCCAAGCTGGTGCTTGGGGCGGCAGCTGGAGGGGGGCGGCGGCGCGGCGCTCTGGCCGCCGGGGGGGGGGGAGCCGAGCCCCCGCCCGGGGTCGCCCGCCCCCCCCCCGGGGGCCCGGCCCCCCCCCCCCCCCGGGGGGGGGGGGCAGCCGGAGGCTTTTTCGCCTGGGGCAGCGAAAAAGCCAGAGCCGGCCCTGCTGTCACACTCTCTGGACCGATGGTGGTCCCAAACCAAATCCCCAGATTTGGACATCCTTGAACTTTGGGATGGTTCAGATCGGAGCCTCAACTCTGTGAGTTGGGCCTACCAATAGACACTGGAAGTAGCCCATGGGACCAGAGTCAAAAGTGAAATATGCTGTTTCCCTGATGTCTTGATCCTCCTAACTCCTGCCACGCGGGCGGAATTTGGCCTAATGATTTCAGGCCAGCATGTTCCACAATGGCCACTCAAGTGTCAGGACCTCCATTTTTGGCTGCCCAACTTGAGACACTTTCTGAGTTTCAGAAAGTGCCAGGCACCCCCTGCTCCTATGGCCTCCGGTTGATACTCAGTTCCTCTGAAAATCAGACCCAGGATGGGCAGCTCAATCCATCTCCCATTAGCATTCATAGACGGAATCTTATTAGGGTTGCCAACAGTTCCTTATTACAAGAGATGTCCCTTCGTTTTTCATCTCTGTACGAGAAGATCAGGAGCTGCTGAGTGCTGCAAAAAACAGCAAGCAATACCCCTGGCGAATGTGAGTGCGTGCCGCTTATTACTGTTACTGCTACTACTAATGCTGATAATAATAATGATGATGAGCTCGGGAGGAGAGGTGGGGGAGGGTGCTAAGAAAACAGTCCCTTTATTTGAAATACTGCGCTGACAACCCTAAAGCTCATTGACTTCAGTGGGAGTTGAACTGGGCTTCTAAATGTGGAGGTATTCAAAATCATGGGAGATCTGGCCTTAAAATCTCTGAATCCATGCAAACTTTGTCTCCATTCCTAGTTAAGGCTAGGCACTGCCTCTCCACCCCATCGCTGCACTTCTCCTCTTCATAAAGGCCCTTGAATGTCTGCATTCTAATCCATTCCCTCCTTTCTTACTATTATTTTGGTGACCTGTCTCCAAACACATCGTTAACGCAATCAGCCCCCTTCCCCCACCCGTTCCATGCTAATTGTGCATCTATATCAGGGGTGCTGGAACAATTTTTGTAGTGGGGGTGTTGAGAGCTATTGAACCAAACTGTAAACCTTGGATATAATGGAAACCACTTCAATCCAGGGGGTGCGGTAGCACCCCCAGCACCCCTAGTTCCAGCCCCTATGGTCTGTATCACTAGTGTCCTGACCTTCACCCTCCATGATCGTCGTAATAATCCTCCAAACACTTCCACAGCTGCCTCTGTCCAAGTCAGCCCTTCAGGCCTGCACTGGCCCTGCGTCACTGGCCCCGCGTCACTGGCCCCACTGCACTCAGGGCGTGCTATAATTGTTGCACTCTAGAGCTTATGTGCTCACTGAGCTTCAATTTGCAGCATATTTGCTCTGTTTTCCCGCACCTCTTCCTTGGCCCTGTTTATTATAGAATACAGGAGAGATTAATTAAGCAGGCCCCTGTGTCTGTCTGAGGGCAGCTCATCTTCACTCCTGGGCCCTGTAAAATCAGGGAAAGCCATTGATTGAAACACAGCCTTGGAACTAATCTTTCTCCTTCGTATTATTCTCCCTTCCTATGAATTAATTTACAATTTCACCTACTTGCTCCAAGCCGAGGAACCTCTCTTCTGTCTGATATGTGTCGTTCGTCCTGCCAGGCCTGGTCTGCGTCTGATTTGTTCTGACACAAGAAAGCTCATAGACTCTTTGTTTCCTTGAATAGGGCAGGAGGATAAATCTCCATCAGCGACGTATTTAGGCATCTCTTCAATGTGCAGGATTTGGGAGGGGAAGACAGAAAGCGCCTTAATCAGGCTTTTCAGCAGCCAGGAATGAATGAAGAGTGGAACTTCCAATATTCAGAGAGGGCAGCCTGGATCGAAGGATGTTGAGCTACCGTAATCATGGCTGACTTTCCCCCCCCCCCTTTTTTCCTTTTCCTTTTACACCTATATCAGACTTCTGAGTGTTACCCTACCTCTTTCTGATATTACAGCCCCCTGTCTCCTTCTCTATCCTTGCAGGTGAGGGGTTTGCTGTCTTTAAGAGCCCGTTTATACAGTGCCTACCACAGTAAACAGCAGGACAATGGAACAGATTGTCTAGGGAGGTAGTGGAAGCTCCCTCACTGGAGGTTTTCAAAAGGAGGCTGGGTAGCCATCAGCCTTGGATGGTTTAGACACAACAAATCCTGAATCTCGGCAGGGGGTTAGACTAGATGACCCTTGCGGTCCCTTCTAACCCTATGGTTCTATGATTCTAATGGGGTCTTGGTTCATGTTCGGGGCTCATAGGTGCTACCACAATGCAAATAATAAATAATAACAACAACAACAATGGCTCTGAGTGGTGAGGAGACCTCTGCTGAACAATGCAAAGAACTTCCGACCACACCTCCCAAATGGCTTCTTATTGAACCAAGCCCCAACCAGCCTGAGGAATTACGAGTTGGTGATCCTACGAGGTCCTGAGCAACATTCTGTATGGTGCTGAGATATCCCTCAACTCCTGCTGACATCAATGGGTGGTTACATGCGGACAAGAGCTACTAGGATGATCAGAAGAATGGAGAGCCCATCCGATGAGAGGAGAATGAAAGTTTGGCTTTGTTTAGTTTAGCAGAATGAAGGCTGGGAGGGGATCTCATTGATCTCCGTAAATACATCAGGGGAGGGTAAACACCAGGGAGGGAAAAGAGCTATTTAAGCTAAAGGACAATGCTGGCACTAGAACACAAGGGTAGAAACTGGCCACAAATACATTGAGGCTGGAGATCAGAAGAAAGTTTCTAACCATCAGAGAAGTGAGGGTCTGGAACAGCCTCCCTTTAGAAATGGGGGAAGGGGGAAAAGAGCCTAGTTTTAAGATGGAATTTATAAATTTATGAATGAGATTCTACAATGGGTTTGCCTGTGATAGAAGGGCGCTAGAGTGGATGACTCAAGAGGTCCCTTCTAGTCCTATGTTCCTATGAATGGTGATAACACTCACAATAAATGCTCTCTGAGAAACGGGAGTACAGAGTGCAGAGCCATGGGGCTCCCCTTACTTCTGGTGTCCCCTTATTCTTCCTATCTAGCCTTGAAATCCCATTATCATGGGGAGACCCAACACCTAGACGAGGAGAAGTATGGTGTCATGGATAAGCAGTGTGTGTGGATGTGCACATGTGTGAGTGACATTGCAGTCTAATATCTGGTCCCACAGAGGCACTAAATTCCCTGTTACTAACACACCTAACAGAGATTCTAAACCTTTGCTTTTGGATCTATGGATTAATAAATATGGCTCTGTCTGAAGCCTTCAATGTCATTCCTTGCTTCTGCCATAGAGGGTCACCAGAGAGCAATGTGAGATATTACAGCTAATGGCCAGCCTGAGAACTAAGACCTGAGATCAGATGTGTGTTGTCTCTGGAACATCTCCTATGTTGATGTTTTTTAAATCATTTTCTTGTTATTAAAGACCCAGTGTGGGGCTGTCTGGGCTGATCTCACCTCATCTCCATTCTCAGCCTTTCTGGAAGTCCCTGCATCTCACTTATAATTAGTTGAAATGTTTCAAAAATTGAAATTTCGAGGGAAATTTTTCACAACCATTTTTCATTTTTCAACTTATCAGACGTGCACTCATATCCCTACTACAGCAATCCACCAGGGGCAGATAGAGGGTAATTTGTCACCGAGGTATGGCCCACATCTCAATAGGGAGATTGTCCTGCGGGCCTTTCTCTTCCAGTCCACTATTGCACAGCCCCACCTTTCTGATCATGTCACATCTCAGTGCCACCATCAGCAGTGGCTTAGATGGAGAAGTAGCATCAGGGAAAGTCTTTTACCTGGCATTAGGAGTTGGAAACAAAAAGGAGGAGCTTGCATTATGGGACCAGCCAGCTCCCCAAACACCACCTCTGGGTGCACACTTCAGCAGTCTCCATGGTAGGGCGTTCACGTGCCATGCTCAGTGGAGGAGGATTGGGATGGGTCGAGAATTCAGTGAGGTTACAACTCCACCCTTCTCCCCTTACCTGCTCCATTCCATCCTCAGGGAGCTCAGGGCTGGAATTTCCTCCATGTGAGCATCCACCTGGAATAATACTAATTAACACCTCCCAATCTCCCATCTGGTTTCATAAAGTGGATCCTGCCTCAGGTCCTCACACTAAATTGGCTGCACCCTCCTTGCCCTGAAATTGGCAGAAGGTCGGTGCAGTGCCAAACCAATTTCTCTCCACCCTTTCCCTCTCTGCCACCACTTAAGAAATTGACTCATCTGCGAGAAAACCTATGTGACAGGCACATCCATCCATTCAAGGATGCTTCCCAGGTGGGATGGGCTGCTTAAAGCGTGCACCAGATTGCAGCTGACACCCGCAATGCTGATTTCTCCTTCTCCATATAATCATAATGGGATCTCGGCAATAAAGATGGATTTGTTAATTTCCATCTCTTCTCACTTTCTCCTTTAATCACTGTCAGGCATAAATTAATTTCAACTTAAAGAGCTTTCAGAGAGATTCTGTCATTGTCTAGGGCACTTAAAGGTTGCAAAAGAGGATGATCCTGGAATGTTTTCTTCTCAATCTCTGATGTTTGTGCCAGGAATAAAGTTGAGCAAGATGTTCGTTCAATGGTTTTGGTCCATCTCAAGTTTAGCTACCGAGGGATAGTTTTCTGTTCCCCTGACCGCAAACCCTTTTTCATGTGCTATATATCAGAGCTCATCCAATTTCCTGTCACATAAGACCTCAAGGAGCTAGTGGTCCCACTGGAGCTTTTGGGCTGGATGCTGGGAATGTGCAAAAGGCACATGAGGAAATGCAGCCTTCTCCTCAATCCTGTGCAGTTGCTGTATGGAGGCTGTTTCAGTCCTGTGGCTGGAGAAACCCTTCCTGGCTTTAGGGCAGCAGTCTTTTAATGCTAGACTGGACAAAAGCAGGTCATGCCACCAACAGGGAGGTCTGTTACCATCCACAATACCATTTCCTGTTGTTCTTTCTGAGACTTCAGGGAAACTGCCATAGGTTCTATAACTTCCCCAGACTAAGGGCACATTTCCAGATATTAATGGAAGGAGTATGGCAATATTGTGCATGCCAAACATGTAACTGCTCCCACTAAGAGGGTCTTATTCACACAATCACCCTTTTAGCATGTGCAAATGTGATTTTATTCAGGCCCAGAGGAAGTGCACGACATTTTGGTGGGTGAACCCTCTGGGTGGGATTTTCAAAAGCACAATGGTCGTTGTGCACCTAAATCACTTAGCCACTTCTGAAAATCACACCCTTTGTGTCCTACTTTAAGTAGCCTTCTGAAGCAGCATCTCTCCCTAGCCTTTCCACCTTTTTAAAGAAACCAATGGGAGGAAATTCGTTAAAAAAGACTTTCTCCAAAAAATTGCAATGGATAATTTATAATTCCTACTATTAAAAATTCAGTGGAGATGAAAATTTCAGGGTGATAATTAGCAAATATCTATATTTCCAGAAAAGTCCTCTAAATGAAGAATTATCTATCTATATCTATCTATAGCTCTCATTCTATACGTAGCTAGCTAATCAGGACATATGAACAGTGGCCACCCCTTAAAAACATGTACGCTTCTCAAAATGTCAATTATTTTTCACAGGAAATTTTGAAAACAATAGTTGTTTTTTGGAGTGGGCTTGTTTTTTTGCTTGCTAGTTTTAATTTCCTATGAAAATGTTTCAGTTGTTCAATGAGAAACAAAAAAAACCCCAAACAATACATTTAAAAACCCCCACAACAGTTGGTTAAAATTTTTCATTTTCTGGTTTTTCAAACAGGAAGTTTTGACCAAAATTGAAAATTTCTGGGGAAAAAAAACCAAACAAACAAAAAAACCCAACCTCATTTTGGTCAAAAGGCCATTTTTCATCCAAAAATGTTGGGATAACATTTTTTTGATCTGCTCCAAAAATATATCAGTTTTCCCATAGAGAGTTATCTCATGTTACCTACTAATGTATAATATTCCTTATTTTTACTATAGAAAAGTTATAGGGAATGTTGAAATGACTTTATTGACTGAAGGTAATTAGTATGTTTCAGGGCTGTCCACTTCATTGCCATAAAATAGAGCTCTCCCCTCTGCCCAGCCTTTCCTCCCTCCTCTTTCAAGACTCCATTGTCCAAACCTTCCCTTTTTAAAACCCATCTTCCTCTTCCTTTCCTATCCCTTTAAAATTCCAGCCACCTTACTTATCAAGCAACTATTCCATGTACCGCAGCCTTCTCCCTGCCCCTGTAGTTATGTCATAAGGCCACCTCAGTCTCCTCTGAGGCCATCTCCCTGCCCCCAATGAATCTGTGTCACTCGCCATGCTTTCCCCAGCTGCATTTCCTTTTAAGGACTTTGAAACACTGCAGTTTCCAACCTCCCAGGCAGCCAGTTGGCACCTTTTCAAATGAGCCGCTGAATGGCAAATGCACAGATACACTGGGATAAAATGAGCTCCACTTATTGATTTTCCAAACCAATATGGCACTGATGCTGCCTCTTTGTGCCATTTCCCTCCTCTGCCAGGAGGCATTCTCACCCCTTCCATCATTTTAATTAGACATTACACCTGACACAAATGCCGAGTTGATTAACCTTAAAGGAGCAGAATAGGTTCTCCAATCGTTAACACGGGGCCCCTGACACATTATAACTCATGCTAACATGTGCTGTTGCACAAACTCACAGCTTCGTCGGCTCACTTTCCAAAGCCACAATGCGATGTAATAACATCTACAGAGAGCTTTTTATGAGCCTGTCTCCCATAATAATGCTATAAAAGCAAGATTTAAAAGACGGATCGCTCCGGACTCCGCAGGCTTCACTTTTTAATGTTTACATAAACGCACCTTTTCTGCGGTGGTTTCAAATCGTGGGCCTTCCCCAGGTGCCTAGGTCTCAGCCTGGATCAACCTTTCCTTCCCACGCAAGCGGCTCTCAGCTGGAGGCGCAGCCCTCTGATGGGCTTGCCCCCTCCCAACACACATACGCTGCTTCCACTTCTTGTCCGGTGGGAGTAAAGCTGCGCAAGCGTCAAGGAGAGTCATTCATCACGCCTTGAGCTCTCCCGTGAGCTCTGCATTTGCAGTGAGAGTTCCCAGTGTCGGAAAGAGCCATTCAGCATTAATGTGTATCACACAGAAGACAAAAGGAGAAGAATTAAGCTGGGAGACCTCTCCTTTATTAAAAGCTGGTAGCTGGATGAGCTGCTTTCTTGTTTGCATACAATGCACAGTCAGCCTGTGGAACTCATTGCCAGGAGATGCCATGAAGGCCAAAAGTATAACTGGGGTTCAAAAAAGAACTAGATAAGTTCGCAGAGGATAGGTTCATCAAAGGCTATTTGTCAACATGGTCAGGGATGCAACCCCATGCTCTGGGTGTCCCTAAACTCTGACTTGTCGAAGCTGGGACTGGATGACAGGGGGTGGATCACTGGATACATCGCCCTGTTCTGTTCACTCCCTCTGAAGCATCTGGCTCCTGACGTCAGCGTGAGCTCTGCCTGAATAAGGACAGTATAACTGTGGAGGAAGGGTATATCCTTTGAAGCAGTGAATGTCAGCATTAAAGTCTCCCTCATTCACTCGCACATCTGTGGGGGCTAACCCAGGGGAGTCTCCCAAGGCAATTTGGTTTGACATAGTGATAGCAAGAGAAGAAACCACTAAAACAGAGAAGAAACGACGCTGTTCCATGGATTATGGAGCTACAAGTGACTCCAAGGTCATTCGGGGTTGTAAGATTGCTTCTATTCACTTTCCTTTAAAATGTAAGACATCTCCAATCATAATACTATGCATTTTTGCCTGAGAAAGTATATTTCAATTGCACACAGTCTTTTATCTGAGCTAGGAGGGCCAGACCCTTGGCTGACGTTAGTCCCTTGGAATAAATGGAGTTGTGTCTATTGACATCAGTGGCGGGTCTGGGTGAAGATCCTTAAACTGGGCGTTTGATTCTAAATTGGGAGCTTTCTTTCCCTAACTGCCCCCCACTGTAAGAATAAATATCCTGTACTGGATGGTGTGGCCAGGTGGAATGATCCCAAGGTGCAGCTACAGGAAGACCAGGAGAATAAGAGCTGGAGTTTGGACCCACAGCCTTCTTAGACCAAACTTGGAGTTAAAGAGAACCCTACCCTAGGGGCGATCTGCTCATGGTCCTCACTTTCAGGCTCAGGGGTGAGGCTGATGTGAAAGGTTCTTTGAAGAATGTGGTCAGGACCATGGAAAGCGCCCAGAATGGTTTGACTTCACCCGTTCCATGAAACAACATTCTCTAATTTGCCCCATTTCTTGATGCCCAACTGTAGACATTTGGGAACTGGTTTCCACAGGCACTAAACATCCAGAACATGAGTTGAAGACAGGGGGAGTTGTGGGTGCTCTACTACTCTGGAAATCAAGTCCAAGGTGCTTAAAATCTTGCACCCCAAATAGCAAGGAACCCAAAATAAGAGGCCACTTTCGGGGGTGGTGGTGGGAGGGAATGGTGGTATTGTCCTCCTATTGAACAGGTCTGTTTGCACACTGCCTTCTGCTCGAAGTACTGCCACAGCCTCTGTCCTTGGAGACACTTGAACCCTCTCTCTATAAAAGACAGGAAGCTACTGAAATATCCTAAAACTGGTGACCTTTATTTACCAGGGCTTTGGGAGATGGAGGGATACGATACAGGCTGCAATTTGGTGTTTGAGAAACATAAAAATCAACTCTCCCCCTGTCAACCCATCTATTCCATGCTGGGGGTATAAGCCCATTGGGTCTGTTTTCATTCCCAATTGTTTATTTTCTGGGATGGAGGGTGAGTAGCTGCCACAGGATTTGCTTTGTTCCTTCTGTAAGTGTGTTTTTTTAAGTCCGGGAGAGGCCTATTGTTAAAGGTTTATTGTAAATCATAAGAAAATAAATAAACTCCTCATTTGCTTCAGTGAGAATTGAGAGTATTCAGCCTCTCCTAAGTACAGGGCCTAAATCTGTATAACTTCAAATGTGACCCAGTGGAAACAGATCCTTGACCTGTAATCCCTGGCTGTTTACTTAGGAAACAAGTCTCCCAGGCCAAGCCCCTTCCACCAAGTGAGCAAACACGCAGCCTTATTTAGAAAGCTCAGAATCCAGTTTATATCCTTCCTGGAGTAGGGTGCAGTAGATGGAGGCGAGTTCATTCATCTGCTTCTCCAGCACAAGCACACACGCACAATCTCCATCAAGCCAGAAGAATGACTCTGTCTGTGTGTGTGCGTACATATCCCAGAGCAGCTGACGCAAGGGTGCGCATTGTTAGCACAGGGCTACAAATGATACAAATGTTTATCGGAGACCAGTTAATCATAACAAAATTAGCTCAGTGAGTCTTCACGTAAATCAAATCAAATATCACTTTCCAAGGCAGTGAGAGAAGAGCCAATCTTTCTTTGCCATGGAGAGGCGGGAGAGAGAGAGAGAGAGGGGAATGCAGATACATCTTTATGTAACACAGTGGATGAGTGGTTAAAAAATGCAGTGTTTGGGTGTAACCTAATCAATTTGGGCTGGGTGGGCGACTCCTGATTCAGCAGGCTGTGCCAGGGAGCAGATGGAAATAAATAGCTTCTCTCCGATGAGATAGAGAAATGATTGGAGATGCATGGATTCTGATGAGAACCCCAGCTAGTTAATCTGTAACACCGATTTCTCTGTGCATTGGGTTATTTCTTTGCTCTGTATTAAAAAATGGCCACCGTGGGACAGCACATTGTTTTTTGATTAGGCTGCTCAACTGGCATTGAGCCAGGGTTTCAATGAAGGGAACTCCAAGAATTTCCAGCTAGGGTGAGCAGATAGCAACTGTGAAAAAAACAGGAGAGGGGATGGGGGGTAAAAGGCGCCTATATAAGAAAAAGTCCCCCAAAACGGGACTGTCCCTATAAAAATGGGCCATCTGGTCACCCTATTTCCAGCTCCCATGGATGAGCAATAAGGGGTGGTTTCCATTACCTGGGAGGTCCCTCTTAGGTAATACTGGGAAGAAAATTCCTGCAGAGAACCATATGGGGGTATGGCATAGCATAATTTCCCATGGGTACTTGCAGAAAGTATGTCTAGGCAGGATGAGATTCATCCCCTTGATGTTAATTTCTAGGGTTCTGGGATTCCATATGGGGACCATTTGGGTTTTCAGCAGCCAGGATTCCCTAGAAAGTGATTCTTTGGCAGACCGATAGGTAGGGCCCTACCAAATTCAGAACTATGAAAAATGCGTCATGGACCATGAAATCTGGTCTCCCCCATGGAATCTGGCTATTCTAGGGGTACCACGGTATTGCCACCCTTACTTCTGCACTGCTGCTGGCAGCAGCACTGACTTCAGAGCTGGGTTCCTGGTCAGCAGCCGTCACTCTCTGGCTGTCCAGCTCTGAAGGCAGAGCAGAAGTAAGGGTGGCAATTCCGTGACCCCCTTACAATAGCCTTGTGACCCCCCGTGTGACCCTCTTTTGGGTTGGGACTCCAATGGTTACAGTGCCATGAAATTTAAGATTTAAATATCTGAAACCATGACATTTCAAGATTTTTTAAGTGCTATGACCGTGAAATTTACCAGAATGGACCGTGAATTTGATAGGGCCCTACTGATAGGTAAGGTTACATAGCTTCTTGCAGGGAACCCCAGATCCTTCCATGGTGTAGAGACCTGCCCCAGGGTGCTTTCTGAAATTTGGCAGGTCTCCAATAGGGGGAAGTTCAGAGGTCTTTGAGAATTCTCTATGATGGACTCTCTGGGATACATTTGGGGGCTCCTGTGTCAAGATTCCCAGATTCCAAGGCCAGAAGGGCCCATTGTGATCATCTAGTCTGACGTCCTGTATAACACGGGCCAGAGAACTTCCCAGAATTAATTCCTATTTGAACTAGAGCAGATCTTTTAAAAAACATCCAGTCGTGATTTAAAAATTGCTAGTGATGGAGAATCCACCATGCCCCTTGGTAAATTGTTCCAATTACTCGCCCTGTAAAAATCTGCTCCTTATTGCTAGTCTGAATTTATCTAACTTGCAGATAATTGGGTTTTGTTAGACCTTTGTCTGCTAGACTGAAGAGTTCTTTGTTATCAAAATTTTGTTCTCCATGTAGATACTTGCATACTGTGATCAAGTCACCCCTTAACCTTCCCTTTGTTAAGCTAAACCAATCGAGCTCTTTGAATCTATCACTACCGTGTTTCCCCGAAAGTAAGACATGCTCCGAAAATAAGACCTACTTCCAGTTTTGCCTCTCGCTGTAATATAAGGCATCCCCCCGAAAATAAGACCTCCCCGATAATAAGGCCACCCCGGAATATAAGGCCCCGAAACTCCAGGAAAAATAAGACCTCCCCTGAAAATAAGACCTAGTGCATCTTTGGGAGCAAAAATTAATATAAGACACTGTCTTATTTTCGGGGAAACAGGGTAGAAGGCATGTTTTCAAGTTGCATGGATGGAATGTACCCCGACCCACTTCCTGACGGCGATGGTGAAGAATAATGGATGAAGCAGAAAATGGACATTCTGTTTCCCTCCTTGTCTTCAGAGTGGTGTGTCGGTGTGTAGTCTGCAATATCACTTCACATTGACCTCTCTGGAGAGGGGCAACAGGCTGTTGTCATTTCAAAGAATCTTGAGCTGCTGGGATGATGGGTTCAGCGTCCCTACATAATCCTGCCCAGGGCTGAGTTAGTGAATCCTGCACAATGGGCAATCTGCTCGTGGTCCTCACTTTCAGCCCCAGAGGTGGGGCGGATGTGGAAGGCCAGCTGCCATGCAATTCGCCAGCTGCAGCTGCTGGCATTTTAGCTCTGCTACCTCCATGCCTTTGCACATGCTGGAGGATTCCTGATATTGTGGACATCAGAGGGTATAGTCCTTGTTCTTATCTGAGTACCAACATGAGCGAGAAAGGGATTATTAGTATTTATAATGCAGTAGCAGTGAGATGCCTTCACTAGCACTGGTTCCTTTTGTGCTTGGCTCTCTACAGACATTAGAGCCAATGACAGTCCCGGCCCCAAAGAGCTAATCTGCGATGATGCAACATGGAAGCCACCCCACCTCCCTAGATGAGAGATGCACCAAGCAGCAACAGAATCTCTGGCAGCCCCTGGGAAATGAGCTGGCGTTCCTAAGTCCAGGTTCTAGTGGACAACTGTCCACATCACAAAATTGACGAGCGCATCTGCCACAAATTGATACCATTGACGGCAACCCCCTAGGGAGGGCAAGCACTGAATGGTCCTCAAACTACCACTCCATAGTGGTGGCATCTCCGGGGCATGGTTGAGACATGTTGACGGTTTGCATAAACAGAGAACTTGGGCCTGCAGAGATGTCAGGCCCATATAGTTTTCTTTCACTGCCAGTTTATCTGAGTGTTGGTGCCAGAGAGAACATAAGAACGGCCATACTCAGTCAGACTCATGGTCCGCCTAGCCCAGGATCCTGTCTCTAACAGTGGCCAGTGCCAGAGCATCTTCCCTTCTGGGGTTCTGACAGTCAGAGGTTTACGGACGTCTCGGGGTTGCATCACTTACTAATAACCATTGATGGTCCTATCCTGTATCCCGGGCTATATCAATTCCCTTAGTAAAACTGCTTAAGGCCAAATCCAAGCACCAGCAGAAAGGACCAGCACAGAGGACCAGAGCGCTACCTTTCTGCACAGGCCTGTCACCATATCACGCATACTCATTTGTGTTGAGGTTTCCATGTGCTACTCCTCTGCTCCGTGCCCCCATCAGCCAGGGGGGCAGGCAAAGTGAGGATAGGAGATGATGGAAGGTCTTCTGCTGCTTCTGTGCCACGGGCTGCTTCAAGATCTGTCTTATTCCACGTGGGTGGAGATGAGGCAGTGATCCCTACATCTAAAATTCATAGGCAGCGCTGCACATAAAAGAGCCATCTGCCGCCTTGCCTGGCCATCCAAAAGCAATGGAGAGAGGTGGCCACTGCTGGCTGCTGTGAGCCGCTTTCCTTTGAACTCCTCCGCCGAGGACAGCGGACAGATGCCTTGCCCAGTAACAGGAGCACAGTGGAAAACAAACACTAACGCGTCTTTGGGAGAGTCGGGGAGTCAACGAGAGAGAGAAAGAAGCTGCTGCAGTGAAACATCGTCTATCCTGACTCTGAAAGGCTAACGCTCTCTGCTCGCACAGTGTGCATGTGTGTGTATGTACACATGTGGGGAGGGGGTGCATCCTTTAGGTCTAGCAAGTCGGGCCCTGGACTGGAACTCAGGAGCTCCGGATTCTATTCCCATCCCCCGACTTCCTGTGTCACCTCAGACAAGTCGCTTCATTGCTCTGTGCCTCAGTTTCCCCAGTCCCCCCCCGGTTACTGGGCTGTGCAACAGTGTCCAAAGGGATGTGTTGAGAGACCCATTACGTGGGCCATTTCAAACTAGCCTGCACAGTGCATAGAAAGTGCCTTGCTTGGATCAGTCCTGCACTGGCTGATGGATACTTTCCAGTTCTTTGAGTCTGTGCTACTCTGAAAGCCGCTGTAAAGCTAACAGCTCCTCTGCAGTACCACATCCTTGTTGAGGTTTTTGTCACCCTGCTCAAGAGCATCTTCCCTGGAGCACTGATGAGCCAGGTAGGTGAAACAAACCTACCCTCTTTTCAGCCACATGCGATTCTGCTGCCCCGGCTTTAATAAAATCCTGTAATGTGTGGATGTGCACCATTGCTCTCTACTGGATGAAATCAGAACTGCTTAGCTGTGTGTCATGGACCTGCTGCTAGCAAGTCTCCATTAGCTCCGGTGGAGTGGGAAGGTCTGAATCCTGAGCTGGCTGTCGCCAACGCATGCAGCCTGTGACAGCTGTGAAGTTGCTAGGTGGACTTGGATTTGGTATGATACTAGTGTTTTCCAGGGCCAGGGCGGGATGAAGTGACCAGGCCTGGTAAATGTGGGGCCCTGAGGGTGGAAGCCGGAGGACTTACCGGTCTTGCATGATGGTTCTGGTTTCAGAACCCCTCCTCCGTCACTCTGCTTTGATTGTGGGGGGACAGGGGTAATTTGTACACAGATCCCACGGGCCGAACTCTCCCGGGATGCCCTGGGAATGAGGCCTCTCAGACTCCTCTTCACCAACTCCCTGCTCATGCCCTTCTTGCTACTAGGAAAGAGCCATAAAAGATCAAGGGGTCAGCTTTTCTGAATGGGAGACAGCCTCTACTCCCTGTCCTATCACCCCCCCAATGCTTCCTGGGCATCACCTTGCTGCAGAAAGCCTCCTCGTTGCCGCTGTTTGCATAAACCATGATGCAGCTGCATTAATTATCAAGAGATTTAAAGACACTCCCCCCTCCTCCACCTTTTGCTCTTTTGCTGCTGTGGGTTTTTCAGACAGATGGGACTGGAGCCTCTTCAGCCTGCTGGCTCTTCCTTGAAGACTCAGGAAGTGACAGCCCTGCAGGCAGCTAAAAACAGCAGCACAGACTCATTTTTCACTCGGTAGCATCCCAAAGGCCAATTCTATGGTTGTGCTCGTGTAGCTAGCCGCTCAGGTGGTGTCTGTAATGCACTGGAGCAGGAGCGCCGCCAGCTTTTCTGCCGCCCTAGGCAGCGGAAGGTCCCGCCCCGAAATGCCGCCCCTGACAGAGGCGGCGGAAAGTCCCGCCACCGAAATACCGCCGTGGTCGCTGCCCCCCAAATTGTAGCGCCCTAGGCGACTATGGGTTGCGCCGGCCCTGCACTGGAGTGTGGGCAACCAGATCTCTATTGAATGGAATGTGTCAGACTTGGTCACCTGTTTATAATCCCCCTCTACTAGTTAGTACAATAGAGATCTCCTTTAGTTCCCCAGGGAGAGACCTGTTTGTACAGCAGGATTCAATGGGGGACATATATACCATTCCTTTGCCACTAGGTGATACTTCCTCTGTGTGTGTGTGTGTGTGTGTGTGTGTGTGTGTATGTGTGAAGGACCTGGGTCTTTCAGTTGGGGGTCGTGTTGACTTTGTGGTGTGATCTGTTGGCTTGCACTAGGATCTGTAGGTTGTCAGTGTGGTGGGTTTCCAGCTGTCAAGAGGGTGTGTGCACAATGGGTTCCCATCTGGGTGGGAGAGCCCATATAGTACACAGGGCAGCTTTCACAGTCAGAGAGTCATGGGAATTAGAGGGGCCAGGCCCATTAGATCATCCAGCCCCTCTGCCTGGGAATGCTCCAAGGAGTCGATGAACCAGTGGGGACCATAAACAGAGTGACGTTGCGCAAACCACCAGGGGTGAGGTCTGTTTGGAGGGACCAGGAGAAAGGGAGACAAAAGGGGTTGGTCAGTGAAGCAAACAGAATGTCAATCAGATTGCCCAGCCCAGGTCAAAGAAGCTTCCAACCTCTCCTCCAACCCTCCTCTCCAATGTCTCAAGGCCTTGTGCTCTGGCTGGGTTGTGTATGTACCACCAGCCGTTCTGCAAACTCCACTTCAAGCCCAGTGCTAGCAGAGAGTCATAGCCAGGATTTGTGTCAAATGCTGATAGAGTGTAATCAGCACAACCATCCCACTGCTGCCTCAGCCATGGCTGCTTCCCAGCCAGCTAACCTTTGGGGGCCTTTACTGCTGTTCTGCAGAGACCCTGGGAGAAGGGAACATATAGCCTCTTCCCATGGCAGCATCACCCAGGTGGACTTTCTGCTGCCGGATCTCTGCACATGGGGATAGGCCCAGGGCTGAATTCAGTCTTGAGACAGTAAAGGCTGCACAGTGACTTTGCACCACAGTCACACTGTCATATTTACAAGCTTGTGCTCAAACATCTTGCCCATGATGTCTTCTCTCTAGTCCGGTTTTACCATCTGAGCATTTCCCATCCCACAGCCCCTTCCCCCCAGCCAGGACCTGGATTTGGTCTGATGCACCCCATTTTGGAAATGTCCCTTTGCAGCATATCCAGAAGAATGTGTCACATGCCTGATCTCAGCCAGAGGGAAAGTTCCTTCCAACCCTTCTGCAGGTAGATCTTGCCAAAACCTCCAGCCCTCCCAAACCAACCACACGCACCATGAACACTATCCAGATGCTGTCACCACACAAAGTTCCACCATCTTTTGCAAGCCGTGACGATCCCTGTTATATCTCCCTCCTCGGCGTCTAACTCAACCCTTTCTCCCTCCCATTGTCCTGCTTTCCACATTCTCAGGTTCGTAATTAGCATCTGCAACCTCCCGGCTTCTTCACAAACTGATGAGCTTCTAAAAATACAGCCCTGCAGGCATCCCTTGAACTTCTATTTCTGTCTATTTTTATTTATTTATTTTCACCACTTTGGGACGAGCAAAGCAGTTAAACAAAGGGAAAGAGAAAATGCTGTGATTGCGAAGCTGGAACACGGCCGTTTAGTTTGTTGGGTTTAATTACACAAAGTCATCATTTAGTGGGGAGCCCACTGGCAGGAAAAGAAAAAGCGTTCACATTTCTACCTTTTTTGGATATATTGCATTTAAAGCTTCCTCAGGCCTTCCCCAGCAGAACTAACGGCATCATCGCCCCCAAGCCCCCCTAACTAATCAGGAGAAATGGCTGCAACAGCTGTGAATTGGGGCCGCACTTTGGAAAGCCATTGGTGTTCATTTCCTCCTGCCGTATGAATAACCAAGAGACTGGAGCTGGGATACCTATCGGTTCTCCCACAGCCAGTGCTCTGGCATCATCCCTTCCTATGAGAACTGCAAGGAGATGGGAGGGAACATCTGTGGGCTTCTCCATAGCCAGCCCTCTTATGTCATTCTCCGAATTAACTCCGGCTGGGAGACTAGGACTGTAGTAAGTAGGAGCATCGGAATAGCCAGACCAGATCACTAATTATAGGATTTCAATGTCACCTTTGACTTTTTAAAGCTTTAGACTGTCTCTGAATGGTTCTGTTTCAGTTTCCCACATTGATTGAAGCTCCTCTGCCTATCACTTGAGGGCCATTTGTGTGTGTTTTTATTAGCCATGCCTTTGAGTTTGCAGCTTCCTTCTTTACTGAGCAATCCTCTTGTTCCTTCCTTAACCCGTACATCTCCCTGCAGTTTTGTTGAATGGTCAGCGTTCTACATTTGCCCAAACCCTGGACGTGCCAGCTGCCACATCACTGACACGTCTTTGTTGGACATAGGGTTAATTTCTCCTCTGCTGTGTAATAATCTGTAAGTGTGTCCTATGTCTAACTGCAGGGTGAATGGTCATGTGCTCTTTGCCTCTGTCTCGCTGAGGCCTGTATTTGCATTTCCGATTGCTCTGCTGTCTCAGATCTGAACATTGCCTTTTCCAGCGGTGAGTTTGTGACGCCGCGTGGCCCTTCACATATCTTTTGTTATTGTTGTGCCTCCAAAACTACTACTTGGCTATTAATGAAATCTTATAATTTTCAACCTTCAAAGGGCCCAACTTTTAATTTTAAATCCATTACAAACATCTGTATAACTTCTCCTTTTCTCTGCACCCGTGCCCAGAAGATAAATATTTTCTAGATACCTTTTTCCTAGGGATCCGCAAACATTTCCATTACTTCTTCCAAGCCTTCGTGCCTTTCCTCCTCAATCTCAGTACAAAAAGCTTTTTGTGCTGGCCACTGCCAAAGCCTGTGTCACTCTTAGGTTCTCTTCCAGTGTGCTCTTGTTGCCAAGAAGGCTAACGGCATTTTGGGCTGTATAAGTAGGGGCATTGCCAGCAGATCGAGGGATGTGATCGTTCCCCTTTATTCGACATTGGTGAGGCCTCATCTGGAGTACTGTGTCCAGTTTTGGGCCCCACACTACAAGAAGGATGTGGAAAAATTGGAAAGAGTCCAGCGGAGGGCAACAAAAATGATTAGGGGTCTGGAGCGCATGACTTATGAGGAGAGGCTGAGGGAACTGGGATTGTTTAGTCTCCAGAAGAGAAGAATGAGGGGGGATTTGATAGCAGCCTTCAACTACCTGAAGTGGGGTTCCAAAGAGGATGGAACTCGGCTGTTCTCAATGGTGGCAGATGGCAGAACAAGGAGTAATGGTCTCAAGTTGCAGTGGGGGAGGTCTAGGTTGGATATTAGGAAACACTATTTCACTAGGAAGGTGGTGAAGCACTGGAATGCGTTATCTAGGGAGGTGGTGGAGTCTCCTTCCTTGGAGGTTTTTAAGGCCCGGCTTGACAAAGCCCTGGCTGGGATGATTTAGTTGGGAATTGGTCCTGCTTTGAGCAGGGGGTTGGACTAGATGACCTCCTGAGGTCCCTTCCAATCCTGATATTCTATGATTCTATGATTCCATTTTACTAGCCCTCGTGGTTTTCACGCGCAGTTCAGGTGCCTGCGGAACCTTTTCCTGGTCCCTTCAACATCTCCCCATAATCGTTAGGGCTGGGGAGGAATTTACATGTTGTGATCGCACTGCCTCTGCCACAGACATTTTTGTTTTCTAAGCCATGCTTGCGAAGCGTTTCTAAGCCATGCTGGGCCACTCACAGAGGGTTGAGTTCACTGCACCCTTTGAGCTAACAAAAGTTACTCTTTCAGCTTAGGCAGTAGATCCAGTGCTTTTAGATCCATAGGCCCAGGGCTCAATCCCCCCTCTGACAATATCCCATCCAACCCAAGCAATTTTCTTCTAATGGTGAATGAGTGTCAATTTCATCAGATATTTGTAATGAAGTTGCTCTTTTCCTGGATTCACTATCACTCCAGGGCTTCCACCAGGTGGCATTTCAGTGAGGAGTGAGGCAGGCATTAGTATAAATATTTATATAAATAGCAGCAAGAAAAGATGCATGAAGGCTATGCGACACTGATGCTGCTGGAGTCTAGCCTGGCTGAATTCCCTGTCACTCTCTGCAATCGGTTCCTGTATCACAGAGCGGTAGGCCAGACTTGACATAAGTAACTTGCCTCATTTCTTAGTGGGCATAATTGGCAAGGAGAACGGAAGGTCAAGTTGTAAATAGGGGCTTAACAAACAGTCCGCTGGAGTCAGGATGTCTGTGTTAGCTAAGATAAGCAGCAATACCCCGACGCTAGAGACTATGGACAAGACAAACTTGTAATGTAACGATCAGGTTCCACATGAATGGCATATGGACAGAGCATGCTGTACAGGGATTGGTTCCTGCAAAGTCACCAAGCCAAGCCCAAAAGGTATGAATTAATGTATAGCACAGGGATCGGCAATCTTTGGCACGTGGCCCATCAGGGAAATCCACTGGAGGGCCGGGCCGGTTTGTTTACCTGCAGCGTCCGCAGGTTCGGCCGATCGCAGCTCGCACTGGCCGCGGTTTGCCGTTTCAAGCCAATGGGGGCTGCAGGAAGTGGCGTGGGCCAAGAGATGTGCTGGCTGCCACTTCCTGCAGCCCGCATTGGCCTGGAACGGTAAACTGTGACCAGTGGGAGCTGCAATTGGCTGAACCTGCAGACGCTGCAGGTAAAGAAACCGTCCCGGCCCGCCAGCAGATTTCCCAAATGGGCTGCGTGCCAAAGGTTGCCGATCCCTGGTATAGCAAATGCAATGTGATGTGTAACTGTATAGACAGGAAGAGGTTGTCTCTGTGACTTTGGAGGTGTGGTACATCCTATACTCGCCCCCTATGCTTGAGTCTGATCAATTCAGCATCACTTTGCTGTGTGCCAAATAAAGGAACACGAGTGACGAAATCCAGAGTCAAACTGAGCATTTCAGATCCAGAGAACTGGAGGAATCGTTCTCCCTGAACCGGGCAAGGTGTGGTGGATAAGCCGGCTGGAAAAAGGAATCCCAACGGAAGCCAATCAACAGGACAGCATGTCCGGCAATGTTAAGCTTCCCGCTGAAACTTAACCCTTGATAGCACACCCTCCACCAACGGATTCTGTGCCACTGATCCCACAGCAACTCCTACCAGGAGAACCTGGGACTGGAGTAGCCGTGAGCACCCCACAGTTCTTGCACTATCCCCTCCCCACAGGGAGGCCTGCCAGGAGAGGCTCAGAAACGAGGCCGATCGAATGATAAAAGGGCTGCACTACCACGGAGGTTGATTTAGTGAGATATTTTTAAACAATACGATAGAGCTTTGAAGCTAAAAACCATGCTGCTAAGAACGAGAGTCATCGATGAGAGGTTAATGTGACGGTGCCTCACGAGAGAGACATTACTGCAGAGAGGAGAGTGGGCAGCCCTTCCTTTTCCATTGCTTCCAACCCCTCCCTCGTTGCTCCACCTCCCTTCCCCCCATCAGGTCCTTTGTTTGGGGTTTGTGGGGAGAGGCATGGGTGGAATCATGCTGCAGGTGAATCCTTGTTTCACTGCCTGAACACAGCCCATGAACCCAAATATCTCCATCCCAGCCTTGACCCTCTCTGATCTTTCTCTGGCTGCAGAATGACCAGCTGTCAGGGATGTGGTGTACTGAAAACTGTTAAAACTTCAAGCTGCCACTTCAAGTGTAAGGCGTTTCCTGGTCCTGCTTGAAGACTAAGGGGCTCAGTTGGGAAGAATGTGTTTTGCGTCTTCAGCAGTCAGTCTGCAAGAGCAAGCCTAGAGCAAGTAGGGGTAGCTGTCTCTCTCGGCCTTAGGGAGCAGCCTGCTTTGTCTCTCTCTGTTTTTGATTTTTGTGTATTAGGGTTCTGGAGTCCATGAAATAAAGTTGCGTTACTTTGCAACTTTCCAAAAAGAGTATTCTATGTTTTTTATTTACCTTCTCTGTTTGTGTGCCATGCAAGGGAGGGCATTTGAAGGAAAATGGCACCCACATGCAGCAGAATTTAAGTGTCACTCTGCTTTAGATCCACAAAGTAGGCAAGCCTTACAAACAAACATCCCTCCTCTAGCGGAGGCATTCTGGACACAGCTCTTCATCAGTCCAACCGAGCAGCATGGCACGTCTGTATTTGCACAATGCATTGGAACACTGTGTTCCTAATTACTAGCTGAAAAGATGCCTACTTCATTTAGATAGGTCAGATAATTCTTCAGTGGGCTTTGTCCCCTGAAATGAAGTAGCTATAGAACTGGGATACTGCCTTTCATGTGGGAGATGTGGAAAAGACTTTCTCTGTGGAGAGTAATTAAAAGGGATTGAAAGGCACCATTATGGGCCCCTCTCCTTCCATTTGGATATGCTGTGCTGATGGATCACCTATATGGAAGCTGACGTCTGCTGATTCTTGTACACAATAAGTGGCTGTGCAGTCAGTAATGTGCATACATGCTCCTTTCCGCTGCAGGATCAGAAAGATTAAGTCTTCCTGACAGTGTCTTTCTGGTGACCCTTCAACGCTCTCTCTAACCAGCAGAGACAGAAGATTCCAGAGACTGAGGGGGTGATGGTGCTCCCCAGGTGGTAAGATAGTAGACTAGGACTCAGAAGAGCTGGGCTGTATTCCTGCCTCTGCTGCTAACTGTTGTGTGGCTTTGGGCAAGTCAAATCACCTCTATGTTTGTTTTCTCACCCCTTGCCTAGTGAGATAATAAACTCTTTGGGGCAGGGACTAACTCTCTGTGTCTGTACAACGCCTGGCACAATGGAAACCCAATCTTGGTCAGGGACTCTAGGTGCAACGGGAATACAAATAATAATGATAACGCAGCCAAGAGTTCTGGTGCCTTTGCTTATAACACTAAGGCAAAGAGTGGCTGGGTTTGTTATTGAAATGCAATAGGTATTGGCTCCCCCAGCAAACAAGTTAACAGAGCATGAGCTGGGTGATGAAATTATCACAGCAAGAAGACCTGGAATCTTGAGCTGTACAGGTTGCAGACAGGAGAGGAAATATTTCTTTCAGGGAGTTGATGAAAGCGTTTGGGCCTTGTTCACACACTAGACGACTGATTCCTCAATGACCCCAGCAAAACAGAGTCAGGGGTGTTTGCTGGCATCCTGCCATGCACGTCCCACCTACAGTTTTGAATTTCGATCAAGGTTTTATTTGTTTCTGACCGGAGCGATTATTAACACACTTCTGGAGACAGACGCTGTATCTAAGTGCACTGACTGTGCTCGTGGTCAGATTGAGACTGATTCGGAACTTACACCAGAATTAATCAGGAGTGAGGGTGAAGTCAAAGGAGCTACAGTGTAAAACCAGCATAGTCGAGATGAAACTTTGGCAAGGCAGGTTTGAGCCCACTGATTTCCTCTGCCAGCCCGCCCCAGAAAAGCAGCAATGCAGCAGGTCACCTCCAGAAAGCTGTTTTTGCAACCATAAGGATTAGACACTTAAGTTTTGCAGATGCTGCTGGGACTCCCAGGGGTGTGCTTGTGCTGTGTAGCACCTAAGATCATCTACGTTCAGTCTGTGATCTTAACACCCTCATAGCTGGGCTTTAGCATGGAACAACCCCAAGTCCTGTATGTGTGCTACCCTGTAGGCCCTGAGTAACAAATCTGTGGCATTCTAGGAGCTGTCATGATGCTGCACCCCACCACCACTCAGAACTCTATGGTGACAGATCTCCCTTGCCCCAAATGCACAGACTCCTGTCACTTGAGCTCAAGGAGAATCTCCTTCAGCTGTTTGCAGTATAGGGACTATGATACACATTTTGGCCATGCTGATTCTATTCAGTGGAAGGCAGTGGTATAACTGCACATTAGACAACACATTACAGTGACATTGAGAGGGAGGGTACACGGGGGGACATGACATTGTGGAAGTGAAGTGCGGCACTTAACTCATTTCAGTCCTGCTGATGCCAGAGCGCAGCCTGGAGCGGACTCCTCTGGAATACACCTAAAAATAAAACAACACCTGGACCTCGGCTGCTGAAGAGAACCACTGCAGTCTGCAATCATCAGCGGTTGTGAAAACGCTCCGAGCATGTGGGAGCAGGCAAAGGGTCAGCCTGCAGCCCTCTGGTTCTGCAGCTGATTACAGACATGGGGCATATCTCCTACCAAGCACGTTTCCCTGCTGCTGTAGTCGACACATTGTCATTCTGATGTGGATTTTCACTTCGATCGTAATCATACACAGACCCAGACAGGGAACATAATGTGAATGCACCGTGCCTACCAGCATGGAAAGCATGGCAGGGAAAATGAGTTCCTCTTTTCCTGGCAGGGCACTTTTTGGTGGGTTATGAATACAATTCTTGAGCTTCAGCAACGTAATATGAACAGCAAAGCAATGGTGACAGCAAACAATAGGCTGATACAGAGGTGGAGTGAGATTCAACACAAAAGTGATACCCAATCCAATAGCGACTAATACAGTGATGTTGGATATAGATTTGTCTGGTTCCCTGTTCTGCTTCTTATATAAAAGAATCACAGCCACAGTTCAGTACTCGGGTGTGGCCTAGTGGTTAGAGGAGGCAACTGAGTATCATTCCAGAGCATCTGAGTATTCCAGAGGAGTCCGCTCCAGGCTGCGCTCTGGCATCAGCAGGACTGAAATGAGTTAAGTGCCACACTTCACTTCCACAATGTCATTTCCCCCCGTGTACCCTCCCTCTCAATGTTACTGTAATGTGTTGGCTAATGTGCAGTTATACCACTGCCTTCCACTGAATAGAATCAGCTTGGCCAAAATGTGTATCATAGTCCCTATATTGCAAACAGCTGAAGGAGATTCTCTGATGCACTGTGGGGATCTTGAACAAGTCACTGGATGTCACTGTGCCTTAGATGCTTAGAAGCAATTTAGGAGCCTCAAAAAGAAGCATATCTGAAGTCAATGGGAGACTTTCCCTTGATTTCAATGAGCTTTGGATCAGCTCCTGTATCTCAGGGTGAAAGATATTATCATAACGTAATTTATACTGAGGGAATCAGATCCCTGGAGCTAAGGAGTTAATTGAGCAATGGCATTTCAACTTGACCAGCCTGCTGGGAACTAGTAGGCAGAAGGGGCTACGTTTTCACGAGTGTGGAATCATATTCCTGTGGCCTCTGATGTATTACTGGCAAAGCTCTGCATGTGAGGGGGGAAAATAATCACATCATTTATAAAGCTTGAAGGGTAGATTCATGCTGAACATAAAAAAGTCTATAGTAGAATAGACCAATAGGTTGTCTCTGCCATCCTGTCTCTGATGGGAGCCCAATGCTGGATGATGCTGATGCATCTAATTGTGCATTTCTTTCCTGGGGGAGGAAATTTCTTCCTGACCCCAGCTGATGATTAGTTTATATCCTGAAGCCTGAGGACTGAGAGCCATTATAATTTTATTCCATATCGTGTTGCTCTTGATGTCGTTTTTAGTAAGATTCAAAAAGGGATCCGATTTTTACTTGACTCTTCCTCAGTTAGTTGCCTCAGTAATATCCTGTGCCAGTAAGTTCCACAGGTTTCCGTTGCACATAAGAAAAGCATAACTCCACACTCCTGGAGATCTGGTGCCCCATGTACCTCATGCGTTTTGTCGTGTCCCAGCTTGAATGCACGCATCACTAGGCACCACTTCCCTCGAGTGCTGGGAATGTCACACTTGCTCCGGTGGGTGTCATCGTAAGCCCTAGTACTTCTATAGCCAGAGGAGATTCTCCTTTCGCGCAAGCGGTAGGGTGTAGCCTTGTGGGGACCAGAAGACCCAGCTCTCTCCTTGCTTATGGCTCCAACATCTTGGGTGGCTGTGGTGTGCACGCTACAGTGACAGCTGGGGAGTCCTGGGTAGCTATGGCGCCATTAACAAGTATTGGACGTTTTTTGCACTCAGAGCTTTTGAACAGGCTTTTCCAGTTGCTCAGATTATGGGCATTTACTCACACCATCTTTCTGATGAAGCTATTAGCACATGGACATGCTCCCTTCCTCTGCAGCAACGTGCTGCCTGTGCCGCTCCATTTGGTTTGTCCGAGGTGCTATTCCAGACTCTCACAGCTAGGTGAATCTTAAGACGCTTCAGTTCAAATCCAGCCCTGACTCACTTTGTGCAAACGTGGAGGTTGCTCTGATGTGAGAGAGGAAGATCTAGTCCCCTGAGCAAAGGAAGCAGCATTTGTTATATAGCCTGGTTCACCTCCCTTTGAAGTCAATGGGAGCCTTTCCACTGACTTAAATAGGCATTGAATCATCCCCATAAGATGCAAAATATCTTGGAAGGCTGCCACTTTCCGCTAGGGAATTTCAGTGGGAGCTGCTAAGAACCACGGGGGAAGCAATCCAGGGGTGGACTGAACGGATCTCACCCAACATGTACATGTTCTGGTTAACCCGCTGCTCAGCCTACCAAGAAAGTGCAGGAGGAGAGAGAGAAGCAAAGTCGGAGATGGAATATGACAGTGCTATGCAAACCAGTGGAGAAAGGATGGAGCTCATCTGTTCAGGTACATT
This sequence comes from Terrapene triunguis, assembly GCF_002925995.2. NCBI lineage: Eukaryota > Metazoa > Chordata > Testudines > Emydidae > Terrapene > Terrapene triunguis. Next base: position 4,256,885 of record NW_020664589.1, on the reverse strand, counting down.
GAGAAACCTGTCAGTCACACAGTGGTTTACAAGGCAAAGTTTAACTTAATTTCAGCTAATATGCAGGAATGGTTCTAATAGCAAGCTGTCAAGGGAGCATGGGAACAGACAGGGAAATAGACAAGCGGGAGAGTGAGGAGGAGAGAGAGCAGGAGAACAAATGTACTTAGTCACTGGTGAAACTGGTACTCACTATCCCTCCTCGCTCCTTCCCCAGCTGTGAGTGCACACACACGCTGCCTTCCTTCTGCCCCTGGCGTGGTTCCTAATCCAGTTAGATTTCTCCTGAGTTACCCACATACCCAGCTAAGAACTGAACCTTTGCAATAGCTCACATGGGACTTCCCTCCAGTTGTTGGAGACCCAAGGTTCAGGCCCTGCTGGCTTTTGCTGTATAAAGACATGACTCCTTGCCAAGCTTGTTTCCCTTTGTGCATGATGAAGCTTGGGGATCTCACACGGGGATCCCCTTCACTCTCAGCCATCCCACTCTGAGGGCAATGAAACGAAGGCCACATAGATGTAAAACCTATGTGAGCAACCGGTCCCATCTCTGCAGTCCCCATTGGAGGGTTCAAGCTCAGTTCTCTTTCCATTCCACCTCAGCCTTCTCAGTGATGCACCCTGTCTCCGTGGTGCCTTGACCATCCGAGTGGAAGCACAGAATTCCCAAGGCTGCTCTCTACCGCCATACCACCTGTAGCTCAATATCTGCCTGGATTGCACTCTGATCCTGAGATGACTCAAAGGCCCCAGTGCTATGCCATCAGCCCTCTTTCCCCTCCACCTAGGGCTGCAAGTCCCACTGGAGATTTGCCATTTCATGCAGGGTTCCATCCACTCTGCTTCTCTGTTGATCTCTTCCAGCTCCACTTACACGGATTCATAGGGGATGATTTATCTAATGCTTTCAGCCACTAGAAAAAACCCTCCACTCCTGGACGCATCCTGAGTAAATCCCAACTCCAAAACAGTCTGTAACCGCTTCCACCATTAGCTACTTCCTTCCTATCCACTCCTCTCCTCTTCTCCATTTCCCCATCCCCCCCGCCCCCGCCTTGCCTCCTCCCCTCGGGATATTGACGCTGTCTGGAGTTTCCCATTAAACCAGGCACTCTTGTAGAAAGGGGAACTGACATGATTAATGCTGTTTGGTGGGGAAGGCAGTGAGCGCACTCGGAGAAATTAGGAAGCAAGCACATTCTCATCATCCGGTCATTAGCATTTCCCAAAAAGAAGCAGCCCCAGGTTGCGCTTGGCAGAAACCATTTTAGACCCAAGAGGGAGGAGGGAAAGGAGAGGAGCCACTGGGTCGAAGTGTTTTTCTTTTTTTTATTTAATGCTAAAGCCAACCTGTGCTTCACTGGGCACCGGAATAAAATCTGAAATGACCATTCAAAGCATGTCCTACCGGCCATGTGGAATTCACAATGCTAATTCCATGTTCCCCTGGGAGGGCAGATTTATTTCCCATCCTTTGAATTTTAACAGCTGCAGGTCCCTTTCCCTCTTCCCCTACAACTTCTCTCACTTGCTTTTCAATGTTTCCAGTGGATCCCCTGTGAGCAGATCTCTGGACAAACTCACTCCACCTCACTGCTCCTGACGGGCCCAGACAGGGTCACCTTCTCCCAGAGCACTGCCTCAACTTCTCCTGAAAGCAGGACAGAAAGACGGAGTGGCCAGCCACCAGTTTGGTGAAAAAAAAGGAGACACCTGGAGGGGAAGGAGAAAAACTTGCCTTGGTGCTACTCCATTTATACATGAGGAATAGAACACGTATAGCGTGAGGGGAGGGATAGCTCAGTGGTTTGAGCATTGACCTGCTAAACCCAGGGTTGTGAGTTCAATCCTTGAGGGGGCCACTTAGGAATCTAGGGCAAAATCAGTACTTGGTCCTGCTAGTGAAGGCAGGGGACTGGATTCAATGACCTTTCAAGGTCCCTTCCAGCTCTAGGAGATGGGATATCTCCATTAATTAATTAATTAATTAAAAAAAAAAAAGAGTATTACTGAAAGCTCAGAGGCAGGCAGACGTGATGCCAATACATGCCCTTTGCTATTCCCTTCCATTTTACTCATATTAAATAAACCTACAGATTAACCAGGAGCCAACAGTGGGGGATGAAAACTTCAAATCGGCACCCTTCCATATCCAGCTGTGCTCACCTCTGCAGGAGCCAGCGTGCTTTGCAAATCTTAGGGGAAGAGCCTGATTCTGGTAAAAAGGATTTCTACCATTATTCAAACTGCTGGTAGAAATGTCAAAGGGTCAGGATCAGGGCCTCACACCCAACAGGCATAATGGCAGGGGTTAATGCGGGCAGTTTTGCTTCAGAACTCAGACACCGATCACACTGAATTCACCCCACTGGTGAAATTTGGACTATTGACTCTTCCCCCACCCCCGCGCACACACACTAGGTTCCTTCTCTCATGAAGAACGTGTCTCAAGCAGCCTCAGGTTCCATATACCCAATAAGTTAGTTCAGCAGAAAGGCCTTCTGCCACTGCTGTACTTCTGTCCTCTGCGATGACCAGGCTTGTGCCTTAGTGCAGGCACCAGGGCAGAGAAGAGGAGAAACCCTGGTGAATGAGGTACTGCCCTCAGACCTGCTTATCAGGCTTGGTCTGGGGACACACACACACACTGACCACGGTAAGGGCAGAGCAGAAGATTCCATCAATAAGGGGGAAGCCAAGACCAATAATGTACCAACAAGCCAAATGCCTTTGGCCTGATTCTCCTGTCACTCCTACTCATGGAAATGAGGCGAAACTCCAAGTGAATGGGATTACATCGGAGTAAGTGAGATCCCAGTCAAGACCCATTGGCTGCAGTGACCACTGAGCTGAACATGATAGGCCAAATTCTGTCCTCAGTTACGCCGGTGTGTAAACCTAGAGTAGTTCCACTTCTTTATCGATACCTACAGTTTAAAGGTCAAAAGGGACCATTAGATCATCTAACCTGACCTCCTGAATATCACAGGCTATTAAATTTCATGCGGTTACCCCTGCGTTGAGCCCAGTAACTTGTGTTAGGCTCCTCCAGAAAGGCTTCCAATTTTGATTTGAAGATGTCAAACAGTGGAGCAGCCAGCACTTCCCTGCGAAGTTCGTTCCAGTTGTTAATCACCCGCGCTGTTAAAAATACGCACCTAATTTCTAATTTGAATTTGTCTGGCTTCAGTTTCCAACCATTGATTCTTGTTATGCCTTACTCCCCTGGATTAAAGAGCACTTCAGTACATGATATTTTCTTCCTGCGAAGGTACTTATACACTCCGTGCAAGTCACCTCTCAATCGTCTTACTTTATAATAAGCTAAACAGATTGAACTCCTCAAGTCTCTCACTGTAAAGCATCCAGTCCTTGAATCATTTGCTTGGCTCTTTTCTGCACCCTGTCTGATTTTTTCAATATTCTTATTAAAATGTGGTCACCAGAACTGGGCGCAGTAGTCTGGTATCAGTCCTCCAATGCCATATACAGAAGTAAACCCCTCCCTACCTCTCTACTCCCTACTCCCCTGTTTATACATCCAAGGATTGCATTAACTCTTGCCGCCGCAGCATCGAACTGGCAGCTCATGTTCCAGTGTTTGTCCTCTATGAGCCCTAAATCTTTTCCCTAGTCACTGCTTTCCAAGACACAGTCCCCCATTCTAGGTGTCTGGCCTTAATTCCTTGTTCCTAGATGTAAAACTTGCATTTGGCTGTATTAACCTGTATTTTGTTGAATGGCCCCAGCTAACCAAGTGATTCAGATCACACTGTATGACTGTCCTGATCAGCATTTACACTCTGCCAATCTTTGGGTCAGCCATACATCTTGTCATCAGCAATTTTATATTTACATCCAGATCATCAATGAAATTGTTGAATAGCATCAGGCCTATTATCGATCTGTTAGTGCAGAACACCACTAGAAATTCCCCCATTCAGTGTGGATTCCCCAGGGACAACTACTTTTTGAAATCCGTCAGACAAGACAGTTATCAATCCATTTAATGGGTCATGGATTGATATTGGATGGTGATCATTTTTAATCAGAATGTCACAAAGCACTAAGTCGAACACCTCACAAAAATCTGTGGCATCTATGCAGTTACCTCCATCAACCAAACTTGTAATCTCCTCAAAGAATGAAACCAGGTTTGGTTGACAAAATCTATTTTCCATAACACCATGTTGCCCAGCATTCACTATATTCCTATCCTTTAATTCTTTATCAGTTTAATCCTGTTTCAACTTTTATGTTGTTTTACCCAGGATTGATGTCAGGTTATCTGGGTCATTCTGTTTGTCCTTTTTGAATATTGGCACAACTTTAGCAATCTTCCAGTCTTCTGGAATTTCCTTTAGAGAGTCTGAGCTTCTAATCTTCTCCTCATGCAACAGATGATCAGCAGACTAAGGTCCCCTCCTCAAGGCAAAGCTTCAAAAGGCTGAGTTCTGGAATAACCAGAGGGGTACTTTTGTATACCTCTACCCGTAGAGACTTCCTGGGAAACCCACTTAACTTTAAAGTTCATTCTTGTCTGGCCTATTGTTTCAAACCCTCCTTTGAAGTTCATCACACTTCCCAGGATTGTCTCTTCGCCAGGACGTCACATACAATCCCACAATAATACATAAACATTTGCACTTTTAATACAATGAACTCCTAAAATACTTAACCTTAATTCAATAAGGTTCAAATTAATTTAATAAGCGTTGTCCAGGATACTGCAGAAAATGGCCATCTCTGTAACATTCATACCCAAGGATTTCCAGGAGCTCTACAAACAGAATCCATTAAAGCCTCATAAAACCCCTGTGTAATAGATAAGTGTTGTGTTTGTTTCCAAACACAAAGAGCAAATATCTACTATCAATCAGAATGACCTTTACTTTGCACTAAGAGAAAGACAAAACAAGATGACAACAGAGGCAGTGTCTTTGTGAGAGAAAACACACTGCACATGCGCATCTTCTCTCAAAATGTGCATTGTCCTGAGCGCAAAAAGGTAGCCTGTCTCTCCAAACAGCATAGTCCTTAGAGATTTAAACATGTCGTACCCTAAAAACAAATGTGTAAGGATTCCATGGGTTGATGTGCCTCCTTAGAAAGCATCAGGAATTTTTTGGTGACACATTTTTTCCATCAGAAAAATGCTGATTTGCCAAATCCCAAACTCTGTGTGGGGAAATGGCCAGTTTTGATGAATTTCTCAGAAAGAAAAAAGTTTCAGAATGGTGAAAAGATCCCATGTTGACATTTTGTGAACCCAAAAAATCCAGCTTTCAGTTCACAATGACTTTTTGTTTCAAAAATTAAGCTATAGTTAAAAAAAAAAAGTTGAAATCACAATTAAACTTTTTCAAAAAATGTCAGAACAAGCCCTTTTCATTCACCCAAACCAATTTCAGAAGGGAAAACATTTCAAAAGCGCAACATTTTTCCCAGGATGGGAAAACCATAACTCACTCAGCCCTGTGTCACACTCCTCCTCTGTATTTGTTTTACAGGACGTGTGCATTTACATTACCGGCTGAACACAAGGAACAGAATTTTGCAACTTTGTCTGATTCTTCTTCTTCATTGGAGGTTCACCTTCTGTGGGAATATTTTCATTTATTCCATCCCCCGGCCCAATTACATACTTAGGGCCAGATCCTCAGCTGGTGTAAATTCCACTGAAATTTGACAGAGCAACACCAATTTATACCAGCTGAGGATCTCATTTTGTTTCCCAGTAATTACATGCCAGGATCATTAAATTCAGTTCCTGGACTTTTCTCCCTTCTTAAGCCTTTGTCCTCTAACAACTAATCAGTATATTTCTTCATTCCCTCCTTTTTTACCTCTACCACATATGTCTCTGATGTGGGGTCCTCCTCCATCTAGAAGTCCATTTACCCCTTCTTTCTCCCAAGTTCCCACTCTTCTCGGATTCTTACTAGGGAATCCAATTGTCCTGCAATATCCAAACCTGGATCATTATCTTCCCCTGGACATTTATGTTAATAAATGGGGTAGCTGAGCTGGAATTGACCCCCAACTCCTGGGAATAAGAGAGAACCCACACTATCACGGTTTAAAAGCACCAGTGTGGTCATGGTTGAAGAGGGTGGATACATGGTCGGAAAGAGGCTGGAGAAGCATTCAAGTTTCCTTCTGTGGTCCGTCAGCTCAGATTCCCTGCATGTGAAAGTCCATAGGCCTACAAGGCTGTCATGGTTTAAACACTGTATGACTTGGTAGTCTCAATTCTTCATAGGACAGGTTACAAAGGCCACTGTGGCCAACAGCACTAATGGACCATCTTGCTTTCAGCATCAGCCAAACATCGGATGAGTCGTGGAGCCTGAATTCACGTATCAGCCCTCGGAATGGCCCAGGCTGAGACACTGATGAGGGGGCTCTGGGGAAGCATGCCCTGCCATATTTTGTATTCCGAGTATTTTGTTATTCTACTCACCTGATTTGTTCCCCTAACTGAATGGTTAAAGGTGCAAGTATTAATACGAGCTGCATCCCAGAGGTGACTTTCACCAGCAGTTCATTCACTATCTGCTCTTGAAAGGAAAACAGTCATGCCGGAGAGGCTGTGTTACCTGAGGGCAGCTGAGCTCACTTCTTGGGTGATGAGGTAAAGGAGAGTGCTCCAGGAGGAGGGAGAGATGTATCTGCAGGCACAGATCCACACACAGTTACAATATTGCTAACTCCGAGTGTTCAAAAATCATGAGACTGGCATACAAACCATAAGATTATTATATTATATTATTATTATTGAGATTATTTTTAAGGTAATAAAAGGAGTGGGGTATGTCTTTTGGTTCTTCAACCTTCACGGTGCACTTGGGTCACATTTTCAAGCTTTTCTCCAGAAGCATAGGAGAGAGACACTTTTGTGTAAAGTGAAAGCTGAGATTCTTAATCACAGAAGCTGGGGCTTTAAGAAAAAAACCCCCTCATCTCATGAGACTAGTGATCAAATCAGGAGAGCTGGAAGCACCAACTGCCGTTACACAATTTGCGCATGGAGTCATACGCTCACGGACCTTTCCAGGGGAGAGGTACATGGGAAGCTCGCACATGAGAGTCCAATTACCCCGCAACCCCAGCGGGTGATGTGGGGTGTGTCTTTCTGGCGGGCCGGCTCTCAACCCTCTGGACGAGCCCTCTTGGCGGTTTTCGTCCACTCTTGGGGTCTGAGGTGAAACAACGAAACAGCCCACAGCAAATGTGGGTAAGCAAAGAAAGGAAAACAAAATGTGTAGGCAGCTCCCTTCCGGCTATGGGCCTTGCTTGATTCAGAGGGTAGCACTGCCCACCTCAGAGTTCACTGCGGGTCCAGGGCAAGTCTCACTCTTTCCCCCTTTCAGCTCAGGGGATCCACGCCCCCTTCCTGCGAGGGAGGGGGCTCTGCAGGCTGCAAGCCCTCTCTTCAGAGCTGGAGAAGCTCAAGAGTCTATTCCCTTCCCAGGGTTGCCCCCTTCTCAGGGGCGTTCCCTCCTTTTAGCTCCTCCTCCAGTCCTGTCACGATCTGCAGGTGCAGAGGGATGGGGCCACTCCAAACCAAAGCAGCTCCTTAACCCCTTCCATCCTGGTGCGGGGTTTATATACCAACGGTGTATGGAATTGAGATGCACCATTGCATGTACATTGTGCGCACCCAAATTTACTCTAAAATTTCATTGCTCGTAGATGCCTGGTGGGATTTTCGAAATGGATAATTTTTACGCTGATTTGCTGTAGCGTGAGAGAGGAATCAAGCCCCACATCCCCCCCTGAGCTAGAACATGGCAAGTTGAGATCCATATTCAGTATGGGCCACTGAGGACAGGGAGGAGAGGTTGTCCAGACTTTTAACTTTAACCTTTTCATCAGAAGCCCTCTGTCTTTCTTACAGGATTTCAACCATTCAAAGATTTTATTATTATCTATATTATGTGAATGCAAAATCTCTCTTGCAAAGGCTGCTTATCGCCAGAGAGGTGCAGTCTCGTTCCCAGTTAATACTGAGCAAGAGCGACATCTAGGGGTCAGCTGTATAAGGAGCAGGTGTGTCTCCTTATCCCAGGGGATGTTTTGTTTCCTATTTGGAAGGTAGTTCAGGGACAGGATAGGTTAATTCACAGTCCAGTTCTCTGTCGCCCTGCACCCCAGGCAATCAGTTTCACATCTTGCATAATGGATATAATACAGCATCATTGGGAGTTGATAGAATTTTAGGCCCAATTTGCACTGGTGTGATTTACTATTCAGGGTTCTGGGCAACTTGGCTCCTTATGCGCTTGGATATACCCTGTGGGTGTATGTATATAGACGGAGACAGAGGTAGAGATAATCCCCAATATCACTGGGAACCATACAGTAGCCTTCTTCCCTTTCCTTACCTGGCCACTCACACACAGCTCTCTACTCCCTGTCACCCACAGGATATATTATATCCATACTAATTTCACAGCCAGTAAATTACAGCCATACCCCGCGTACCTTCATCTCATTAGAGAAGGTTAATTTAAACAGACAATCAACAAAATACAGAAAATTAGTTTGGAGAGAGGATTTTGCTGTGTCTCTGGCACACAATGAATTCACAACCCCAACATCTGCCACCACTAGAGAGAAAATGCTTGGGGAAAAATAAATAAATAAATAAAAACCCACCTCATTGCTATTTCCTCTGATGAATGGTGAATTTCCAATTAGCATTTTAATTACTCAAGCCAGGCTTTCATCTGCCTTGATGATCGCAACAAACTCCACAAGCAACAAGTCAGAATGGGATGAGGACCAGGGTGCCAAGCAGAGTAACATATCTGCTTGGTTTAGTGTCTGATCCTTTGACTCGCACCAAACAAATCCTACAGCAATAGCTATCCCCAGGGTGTTACAAATGTGAACCCAGGGTCCCTCCCCTGAGCAAATCCTACAGCAAACATCCTCAGGGCCCTGGATACTGTATGCAACTGTCCTTCACTCAGGCAAATCCTGGAGCAAACCCATCTCCAGGGCCATACATATGGGAGCTCGGATACAAATCAGGTTTCTTATGTGAAACTTGAACAAATCCCACAGCCAATCCATCCATACAGACACATCTCCTGTGTCCTTCACCTGAGCTAAACCTACAGCAATCTTGCCCCAGGGGATCTACAGACCCACTCCATGCCCCTCTCCCAAGAAGGGCTTATAACTGTAACTCAGCCACATTGTGCATGTCAGTATATAGAAGGCATAATTTTAACCACATGCTCAGTATTATAAAACACTATATATTTACTAGAGGACCAGGGCTATGATTCCTATAGCGAATGAGAACCATAACTTCAAACGTCCTGCTAACTTTTCCATCCCACTCCAGCACTGCATTAACCTGAAGGGTTCTGGATGGGGCAGCCTTTTAATATGAGCTTGGATTTAAATGCCAGTGCATGCAGAGCATAAAGCCCCCAGTGGGCTTGCACATTGGAACTGAGACTGGAATTGCTACTCAGGAGTCGGGTCAGAGGCACAGAGGATAAATGGATAAAGAGATTGAGTCAGCTGAAGAATTAGAACATAGCCAGTCCCCAAGGGTATGGGTAACAATGGGGCAGTATTTTAAAGGGCAGCTGTTTAAAAGGCTCTGTTTGAGCTTGTAAAAAAAAAAAACAACGGTGCCCACATCTGTTCATCGACAATCGAACTTCAGGCATGAATTGCATGCACAGCCGAATCACAGGTGTCATCCTGAATACTTGCACCTCTAACTATTCAGTTAGGGGAACAAATCAGGTGAGTAGAATAACAAAATACTCAGATTTGCCCCATGCTTTATTGTGAGGGTGCACAAATGTCTCAGCTCTGGGAAAATGTGTGTCAGGATATCCAGATACATCTCCCAGTGATAACAGCAGTTAATTCACTATGGGGTGGATCCATAGCACGGGAAATGGAAAACCTCCCATTGATTCCATTGGTCTTTGGATCTGATCCTAGAAGAGTAACAATTGCATTCAGCTTATGACCTTCCCGAGGATAACCTTTGACATGGTAGGGAACGGAGCTGAAAAGGTTTGAATGTTCAGTCTGGATGCACCTCCCAGAGGCCCAAGGTACTGGCATTTCTTCTACTAATGGTAGAAACACTTCAAGAATAGTGTCCACTCCACATCCGCAGACTGCTCAGAACTCAAAAGGGCAGAGGTGCCTATGAAATATAAAGGTTAACCAGACATCTCAGACCCTTCAGAAAGGTTTGGGATTCAGGTTCAAGTCTAAAGATGGCAGAAGGCTTGTGGTTTCTGATTATTCCAAATTGGGTCACCCATTCCTAACTGGGCATCCCTTGAAATTGATCCAGAAGCTGCAATACTTGTAGAGTCATTTAGGACTAGTCAAGGGACAAAAATTATACCCCACCACCCCTCTTCAGGATCTATTCTGGTTGCTAGTGAACCTGCAGATTCCCTTCAAAGTCTTGATTAAGGTACATCAACAACCATCTCTCTGTCTTGCCAAGCAAATTGAGATGTTCTGGGTGGTCTCTCTTCTCTCATCTGAACCAAGCCGAGACCAGGGGCTTCCTAGATTAGAGACTTCATCTTTGGAAAGCCCCTTCTGGAGTATGTACATTGGAGTCCTTCTGCAGCTGTCTCCAGAAAGCAGTGAAAGGCCTTTGACTGACAGGTCTGAGACCATTTTTGCTTCTCTTTGGTCACCACATACTCCTCTGCGTTTCTTTTCAGGGTCTTCTTTTGTGTCCTGTTCATATCCTGGCGGGGTCCAGTTTATTTTACACTTTTAAAAAAATCAGCTACACTGTTGGGAAATAGACATATTGGATCAAATTTGTATAAAGTAGGGGCCCACTTGGGTGTGCAACAATACATATACAAAATGCATGTGCAATGGATTGTGTCGCAACACATACAATAGACACAGAATGTGTTTGTTTGGAAAATGTGCCGGCACAAAACTCGTTCACTCACAAAACTGCATGTGCATTTGCCTAAAATGTGAAAATCATTCTATTTTTATAGTGCCCAAAAAAATAGCACTTTGCAGCTAGATTGAGAAAGACAAGGAACCTGTCCCCAAAGAATTTATAATCTACACGTAAGGGTGCAAGCCATCGTGGCAAACAGTAAGGGGAAAGCATTAGGAAGAACAGGAGACACGGTGCCGGCCCTATATTGCAAACACAGTGCAAAGCAAGTGTTTGCATATACAACTGGTCATTTTGGTTTCCCCATTATAATGATGCACACACAAATACCTGATTCAGGTGTGCAATCATGCTGACTGGGCACACAAATGCCAACACAAGACTAAGCATGGACCTCAGGCCTCTGGATTTTAAAATGTGGTTCTTTAAATATTAAATAAATCCCTCGCCGAATGTAAAATCTAATCCCAGCTCCCTCCTGGATCCTGCTTTCTCTCTCTCTCTCTCCTTTGTATCATTCTGAACGAGATCATTTGAATCCACGCCCTCCTTCTTTCCCCTTTTTAAAGGCTAGGCACAGGGCATGGCTCAGTCACCTGGAGAACCTCCCTGAATGACGGACGAAGCATCAACAGCAATAAAGCGCAACAGCATAAATCCCAGAGGGATACAAACGGTGTTTGATGAGCTGAGACACCAAACAACAGAGACTTTCCAAACTTCCCACCTCTGCCCCCTGATCTTTCACTACGCCCCCTTCACCCACCTCTTCTTCCAAAGCCCACGCCTCTCCCCCACCATTCTCTCTCCCCCCCAGAAGCCAGCGATAACAGTTTCGTAGGGTTTAATTGAAGCAGACAAGCGGAGCACTTCACTTCCGATCTCCTAAAGAGGCCGGAGCATGGAGGAGTTTATTACATCATAAATTAGAGCATGAAAAGCTAATACATTTTATACATTTGTCAGAGGGGGGAAAACGTCCTTTGCTGCTAGGCTGCTCATAGCAAATCTGTCACGCTGGAGAGAGAGCTCTGAAAGAGAAGTATTTACAGCCAGACACAGCCCTGGGATAGAATAGCAAAGCTCGCTGCTGCCCATTACAGAACTACATCATCTGCCGAGATAGAGTTCTCAAGCAATACAGCACGGCGGCCCTTCAAAAAGCCATCTCCATTACCTAGGTCTGGAATAATGAAAAGTACAGGGCTTTGGCAGAGCTGCCATTTACAGAATAGCTTCGGAGATGAAAAGACAGGGTAATGCACCCATCCGTCCCAAGCAGCCAATGCCTCTTGCAGCACTGTCTGAGGCTCAGCCCTGAGACACAGGGCAGAGTAATGCAGGCAGGGCCATGTGAAACACAGAGAATAATGTGTCCTCGCCGAGTGGGTGTGCACTGCCACTCATGGAGGCATTCAGGGACTCAGGGGATGTGGAAGGAACATGCTCTCAGCGTTTGCCCTGTAACCGGAAGTAGGAATTTTCCTGATTCTTTGCTAGAGAGGGGAGGGCGGGGAAATGAGGGAGGGGGGAGAAAGAGAGGCCAGATCCCCAGCTCGTGTAAATCAGAGTCGACTCACTGAAGTCTCGTGCTTTGTCCAAAAGGCATCCAGCATTCGAATGTTTGCTCCTTTTGGCTTTCAAGAGCCCTGGGGATCAGAGACATCCCCACCATTCTGCTCCAATCTGCACTCCCTTCTCATCAGCCCCCCCGGGGACAGACTACGTCGCCCGATACCTCCTACTGAAGTGACGATGGGTCACATATCGCCCGCGGTGCAATTCACAATGCGGGTCAGGGAGGCATTTCCAGGACATAATCTCCCCGGTAAGAGTCAGCAAGTCAAAGTTAATTAAGATAAAGGGCAGCAAAGAGCAACGATAATTAAAACGTAGTGTTGCCTTCCCAGATGAGCCAAGAGAAGAGAAGTAGGGATGGGGGTGGGAAATGTGCTGTGTTTAAATCTGTCATTCCCACAAAGCCAGGTTTATCCAGCAGCAGTACAGCTGTGTCAGCTCTAGGTCTGCAGTTCAGATGGGGGCAGCATCACAGGGCACGTGTGTTCACTTCTGAAAGGGCCCCTCCGTGCTCTGGAGTGGCTGACGGGCTGTTCGGTGAAGGCCTCCTGCTGCTATTGAGCCCCCTCCTGGAACACGTCTACAGTCCACAGCGCTGAGATGGTTGTCCGCCTGGATACTCCTGCCTTTAAGGAATAGGGCTATGCTGGAAGGGAAGGCTGGAGAGGAGGCCTTGCCAGTTGGGGCCACTACCCTGGACAGCTCCAAGCAATGAGGGGATCTAATTTGATGCTACTTCCCTCCCAGATTCATAAAGCCCTGGCAAAGGGAAGAGGACGGTTTCTGGCTTTCCTATAGCAAAAATACACACTGCCTTGGTGCTCAAGTCTGGCCTAGGCCTAGCTCTGGCCTAGAGCACATGCAGAAAGAACGGGGCTCAGGCAATGAGTGTTCCCCTAGGCAGGGGCAGCTCTATGTTTTTTGCCGCCCCAAGCCCGGCAGTCAGGCAGTCTTCGGCAGCGCACCTGCAGGTGTTCCGCTGGTATCACGCATTCGGTGGCGTTTCTGCGGAAGGTCCGCCGGTCCCGCGGCTTCGGCGTCCCCGCTGCCGAATTGCCGCCGAAACCACGGGACTGGCGGACCTCCCGCAGGCACGCCGCCGAAGGCAGCCTGACTGCCGCCCTCACAGTGACCAGCAGGCCGCGCTTGCTGCGCTGGTGCCTGGAGCCGCCCCTGTCCCTAGGTAACAAGAGCTCAAGCCCATAGCTGTTTGTCTTTACTTTACTGCCCTGCTGGGATGCGTGGGGCCGGGATATGTTCTGCTGACCAGAGAGCAGAGATCTTCACCCCTCAAAGACCTCCTGATCTTTGGCCTTCCTGCTGCAGCTGTCACACCGAGAGCGAAGCAAAGCTGTCTGTGGCCAGGCTCTGCCTGCAGTCCTGACGGAGAGTGTCTCATCCCACCGTTGTCAGGCGTCCAAGACAGTGCAACGGGCGGGATTCATTGTCACCAGTAAGGGGTGGCCTGGGCAGCTCTGAATCTGACACCGAGGGCAAGGCTGGGGCAGGGAGGGAACGACAGGGTAACACAGGTGCAGGCAGAGGGGTATGACGACCATGTGCAGGGACACGCGGTCAGACGTCCCACGTCAGTCACGTGATTTCCATCCCTTTCCCCACGGCTTACTTCAGCATTCCCTCCTTGCAGGACAGCCAGGCACCAATCGGTGTGATGCAATGGCCAGCCTTGTGCTGGGGAAACAACTGTCAATACCACTAGCCTCAATAACCACAGTCACCCGAGGCAGCCCATTGCCTTGGCTGGGGTGGCAGAAACAATCCCCCAAACTCCCAGGCCCCCACACGCTTGTTTTCTTTTTTGAGAGATGAGAAGTTTGGTTAAAATCCACCAGTCCCCAATATAATTTTATTTCTATCCCAGCCTCTCTCCTTCCAGCTCCTGCCCAGGACTGCAAGCAGCAGTGACGGAATGCCGGGACCACTGCTGTTCTCATGATATCTCCAGCTGCACCAACGACTCTGTCACCATGAGTTTTATAGCTCAGTTTTGCAGATCCCAAATCTCCCTGTATGAGCACAGGTCATGATCTGGGTCAGAGAGGTGGAGTGACTTGCCCCAGGTCAGCCTGTGACTGAGCCAGGAATTGAACCTGGATCTCCTGAGTCCCAGCCTAGTGCCTTATCCTCAAAAACATCCTTCCTTTCCAATTTTCAGAGTGAAATTTCTCCCTTGCTACTCTTTCCCCCCATTTTCCTTCTCTGATCTCCCTGGGAACCCAATACGATTTGCGTTCCAGCAGGGCATTCAAATGCATGATGTTGGAGTAGGTACAGAATACATTTTCCCAGCCCCACTACAAACTTTCTGAGCTCTACTTGTCACTAGAGCTTTGATCTCCTCCTGACATTTGGTTTTGCTCTCAAGGTTTCCAGACTGACTGGTTTATTCAGTCACTGATGGAAGCTGCCAGACAGAATACTCCAGATTAATTCCACTCTCTCTCTCTTTCTTTAGAAACTTTTAATTAGTCCCCGACTCAGAGCCATTATTAGTATTTGTTATTAAGTATTGAAATCGCTCACCCCCAGCTCCCTCTCCCTCTGCTTCCCATTTCCAGCCTTTTGTTTTAATTGTTATATTTTTAAATCAGTGATCAGCCGAGCTTCTCTAATGATCTCGACTCATTTAAAGGGTTTATAACTCTAGCACAAAACTCCAATAAAAAAAGCAGCACACTCGCTGGGAATCCCCTAGGGGCATTCAGCAGCCAGCAACACAATAAACTCATTTATTACTTGCCCATTCCCCCTTCCCCCTCCCCAAAACCACCACCATCCATTGTATCAGAGAACAGGTCGTGGGGGGGGGGGGAGGGTGGCACTTTATGTGAAAGAAAATGTAGAATCAAATGAAGTAAAAATCTTAAATGAATCCACATGTGCCATAGAATCTCTATGGATAGTAATTCCATACTCTAATAAGAATATAACAGTAGGGATCTATTATAGACGTGATTATTCCCCTCTATTCGACATCGAGGGATGTGATCATTCCCCTCTATTCAACATTGGTGAGGCCTCATCTGGAGTACTGTGTCCAGTTCTGGGCCCCACACTATAAGAAGGATGTGGCAAAATTGGAAAGAGTCCAGCGGAGGGCAACAAAAATGATTAGGGGGCTGGAGCACATGATTTATGAGGAGAGGCTGAGGGAACTGGGATTATTTAGTCTGCAGAAGAGAAGAATGAGGGGGGATTTGATAACTGCTTTCAACTACCTGCAAGGGGGTTCCAAAGAGGATGGATCTAGACTGTTCTCAGTGGTAGCAGATGACAGAACAAGGAGTAATGGTCTCAAGTTGCAGTGGGGGAGGTTTAGGTTGGATATTAGGAAAAACTTTTTCACTAGGAGGTTGGTGAAGCACTGGAATGGGTTACCTAGGGAGGTGGTGGAATCTCCTTCCTTAGAAGTTTTTAAGGTCAGGCTTGACAAAGCCCTGGCTGGGATGATTTAGTTGGGGATTGGTCCTGCTTTGAGCAGGGGGATGGACTAGATGACCTCCTGAGGTCCCTTCCAACCCTGATATTCTATGATTCTATGATAGACCACCTGACCAGGACAGTGATAGTGACGATGAAATGCTAAGGGAGATTAGAGAGGCTATCAAAATAAAGAACTCAATAATAGTGGGGGATTTCAATTATCCCCATATTGACTGGGTACATGTCACCTCAGGACAAAATGCAGACACAAAATTTCTCGATACTTTACATGACTGCTTCTTGGAGCAGCTGGTACAGGAACCCACAAGGGGAGAGGCAATTCTCGATTTAGTCCTGAGTGGGGCACAGGATCTGGTCCAGGAGGTAACTATAACAGGACTGCTTGGAAATAGTGACCATAATATAATAACATTTCACATTCCTGTGGTGGGAAGAACACCTCAGCAGCCCAACACTGTGGCATTTAATTTCAGAAAGGGGAACTATGCAAAAATGAGGGGGTTAGTTAAACAGAAACTAAAAGGTACAGTGACTAGAGTGAAATCCCTGCAAGCTGCATGGACACTTTTCAAAGACACCATAATAGGGGCCCAACTTAAATGTATACCTCAAATTAAAAAACACAGTAAAAGAACTAAAAAAGAGCCACCGTGGCTTAACAACCATGTAAAAGAAGCAGTGAGAGATAAAAAGGCATCTTTTAAAAAGTGGAAGTCAAATCCTAGTGAGGTAAATAGAAAAGAGTATAAACACTGCCAAATTAAAAGTAAAAATGTAATAAAAAAAGCCAAAAAGGAGTTTGAAGAACAGCTAACCAAAAACTCAAAAGGTAATAATAAAATGTTTTTTAAGTACATCAGAAGCAGGAAGCCTGCTAAACAACGAGTGAGGCCCCTGGACAATCGAGATACAAAAGGAGCACATAAGACGATAAAGTCATTGCAGAGAAACTAAATGAATTCTTTGCTTCAGTCTTCACAGCTGAAGATGTTAAGGAGATTTCCAAACCTGAGCCGTCCTTTGTAGGTGACAAATCTGAGGAATTGTCACAGATTGAAGTGTTACTAGAGGAGATTTTGGAATTAATTGGTAAACTTAACAGTAACAAGTCACCGGGACCAGATGGCATTCACCCAAGAGTTCTGAAAGAACTCAAATGTGAAATTGCAGAACTATTAACTATGGTTTGTAACCTGTCCTTTAAATCAGCTTCTGTACCCAATGACTGGAAGATAGCTAATGTAACGCCAATATTTAAAAAGGGCTGTAGAGGTGATCCCGGCAATTACAGACCGGTAAGTCTAATGTCAGTACCGGGCAAATTAGTTGAAACAATAGTAAAGAATAAAATTGTCAGACACATAGAAGAACATAAATTGTTGGGCAAAAGTCAACATGGTTTCTGTAAAGGGAAATCACGTCTTACTAATCTATTACAGTTCTTCGAAGGGGTCAACAAACATGTGGACAAGGGGGATCAAGTGGACATAGGATACTTAGATTTCCAGAAAGCCTTTGACAAGGTCCGTCACCAAAGACTCTTATGTAAATTAAGTTGTCATGGGATAAGAGGGAAGATCCTTTCATGGATTGAGAACTGGTTAAAAGACAGGGAACAAAGGGTAGGAATAAATGGTAAATTTTTGGAATGAAGAGGGGTAACTAGTGGTGTTCCCCAGGGGTCAGTCCAGGACCAGTCCTATTCAACTTATTCATAAAGGATCTGGAAAAGGGGGTAAACAGTGAGGTGGCAAAGTTTGCAGACAATACTAAACTGCTCAAGATAGTTAAGACCAAAGCAGACTCTGAAGAACTTCAAAAAGATCTCACAAAACTAAGTGATTGGGCAACAAAATGGCAAATGAAATTTTAATGTGGATAAATGTAAAGTAATGCACATTGGAAAAAATAACCCCAACTATACATACAATATGATGGGGGCTAATTTAGCTACAACTAATCAGGAAAGAGATCTTGGAGTCATCGTGGATAGTTCTCTGAAGACGTCCACGCAGTATGCAGCGGCAGTCAAAAAAGCAAACAGGATGTTAGGAATCATTAAAAAGGGGATAGAGAATAAGACGAAGAATATCTTATTGCCCTTATATAAAAATCCATGGTATGCCCACATCTTGAATACTGCGTACAGATGTGGTCCCCTCATCTCAAAAAAGATATACTGGCATTGGAAAAGGTTCAGAGAAGGGCAACTAAAATGATTAGGGGTTTGGAACGGGTCCCATATGAGGAGAGATTAAAGAGGCTAGGACTTTTCAGCTTGGAAAAGAGGAAACTAAGTGGGGATATGATAGAGGTATATAAAATCATGAGTGCTGAGGAGAAAGTGAATACAGAAAAGTTATTTACTTGTTCCCATAATATAAGAACTAGGGGCCACCAAATGAAATTAATGGGCAACAGGTTTAAAACAAATAAAAGGAAGTTCTTCTTCACACAGTGCACAGTCAACCTGTGGAACTCCTTGCCTGAGGAGGTTGTGAAGGCTAGGACTATAACACGGTTTAAAAGAGAACTAGATAAATTCAAGGAGGTTAAGTCCATTAATGGTTATTAGCCAGGATGGGTAAGGAATGGTGTCGCTAGCCTCTGTTTGTCAGAGGGTGGAGATGGATGGCAGGAGAGAGATCACTTGATCATGACCTGTTAGGTTCACTCCCTCTTGGACACCTGGCATTGGTCACTGTCGGTAGACAGGATACTGGGCTGGATGGACCTTTGGTCTGACCCAGTATGGCCATTCTTTTGTTCTTATGTAGATCAGGACCTCTCTTCTCACACAACACAGAAACCGCTCCCCTTCCACAAGGACACACACACACACACACACACTCCATTTCCCTGACGATCAAGATAAAGGGGTGGGGGGGGAAAAGGGATCGATCAAGTCCCTGGAAAAGGTAAGTGGGCTGAAAGTCAAATAAACCAAACTCAGTATCTCCATGCATATCCTCCTCCTCCAAACTCCAAGAGTTCCTTGCCCTCCCAAGAGGAAAAGTATTAAGCACCGTAGTAGGAGCAATTAAAAAAAAAAGAAGATGCTGGACCTATTTCTCCATGAGCAGATTTAGCAGCCCAGCTAGGATGCTGCAAGGCCATTGTCTATTTGCATTCAACTCAAGATTTTGCTTGTAGCTTTCCTCCTATGGACAAGGTGGTGTTCCACACACCAGTCAAAGAGGGAGTTTAGCATACAGTCAACATCTCAGCTCCAGCCTCCCCTTTAAGGAAGGACATTTCTCCCACACCATCCTCTCCCATCCACTCCCTTCTCTCAGCCCCCATCAAGGGAGAGCTCACATAACTGGCTCTGTATCTGTAAAGCATTTCTGAACCCGAGAGGATGGAAGGGAGAGCAGACACTAAAGGGGAAATACATCAGGCCGTGAACATTCCTAGCGCAGGGAGCCGGAATGAGTGAATGGGTGAATGTCTTAATGCCAATATCTTGGTAGCAGACAGCTGTATAAATCCTGTCTCATGGCCTTTGTAATTTCAATCTCTGCCCTGAAGAAATACTTGGATGATATTAGCAGCAGGATGAGTCAGAACTATCTTGGGCTCAATCTAGTGAAAGCCGAAGTGTTTCTGGTGGGGACAGGTTATTATTTTGAGGATCTCTCTGTAACCCCATTTAGAAGAAAGTAAGGTTGAGAACCTCACTGTCATTTCTTGGCCCTGAGCTTTCCAGGCAATGTCCCATGTGTCAGACCTCTTATGGGTGGCTTATATACCTTCATATGTCCTTGTTTTCTGTATGCTGCACCATTAACTGCCTAGGAAAATTGTTGGCTGCAAAGATGAATGGCCATTTTGTATTTAGTTCAGTACAGACTATTAGTGGAGATATAACATGCTGCTCTCTCTAGTTGTTTTGTTCTCAGTAAACTAACAATTGTTGAGAGGGAAAGTATCTGTTTGTTCCTTGTGTATAAAATACATAACAGTGCGGACGTGTCTTTTTCCCATTTACAGCATGTGTGCCTCCTCACACAGTGACTTCAAAGCAGCAACATGTACCATTATGACCACGTGCCTTCGTTACTATAATTCCCTCTTAGCAGGGCTTCCAGCAATGAAATGCCATTGGCTTCCGCTTGTTCAGCCTGCAGGGGGACATTTGTTCTCTAGTTTGAACAAGTGTGATTATATTGCTGCACCTTGCATCTCCCACACCGGTTGCTTATAAAATGGTGGATAGATTTTTAAGTTATCGATGCCTCCTTAACCCAGGCTACGTTAAAAACATCATCCATCAGCCTCATCCTGATGGGTGTCTGTGCTCAGATATCACCCAGTTTTTGGGTAACCCACCAATCAGCTCTGAATGTGGCAGGCCTGGGGAGCCAAGGACTGGAATAACAGGGTGTGCTGGTGGTCAGCACTGGGGGACAGGAGGGATGCATTGGCAGAGCAGCAAGGAAGCAACTTGTGTAATGCTTTGGGCCAGATTACATGTCTGATTACAGCCAACAATGCTGATTTTTCAGCTTCATGAGAAAACAAAATTAACACGGGTGCATTTGCACCTGCACAGACCCCCGCCCTTAGTTTGTGTCTTCAGGCAATAGGGAATCAATCTCACAGTTTTATAGGAAAAGGAGATTCCTTTTTTCCATGTTTGCTGAGCTGTCCGTGGAAGATCCTCCTCCACAACAGAACTGGGAACAGCCCAAAGATTAAAATCTATTTTTGGTTAACCAGGTCAGGATCTTAACATCCTTTTTACCTTCCTCTCTCTTTAAACCCTCTCCAGCTACATAAGAGGCTCCTCATCAAAGCTTCCAGCCTCTGGCCAAAAGACCATTGGTTAAGTTGCCCTACAGCGTCTGTAGACATGGTTCTTCCATCATCCAGAACTGACACAGCCATCCTTTGCACCCCAGTCCTCAATATTCTCTGCATCTGACACTGGCCCAGAAAGGAGTGTAAGAATCTTAGTCTGGTTTCTCACATGGTCAGGCCAGATGCCTGGCCCAAACCCTGTCATTTCTTTGAGCAAAGCTTACGGGAAGCAGACAGCAACCACAAGACATGTTAGAAATGCGAGTCTTGTATAATTCAGGTTGCCGAGTCCCATGTGGAAGATACTTTACTTTAGTCCTTATATCACTTCATCAGGGATGGTTCCTCTACCGAGTATGTCATGAAACATTTAAAGACAGACAATGGCAATAATAATGTCATGCAGTTATACTGCACCTTCTGGTCCCAAAGGATCCTGGCGCTCCTTACATACTGAAACTGGCTCACATATTGTATTCAGGGATCATTTCAGCCACCACTGAAATGCAGCCACTCTTTTTTAAAGACAGTGCTCTACAGTAACTTTGCAAAACAGAGCATTTTTATGATAATGTTGCTGCTGTGTCTAGAACCATTAATGTAGAATGCTGTGGCATTTGTCATAGGGTGAAACACAGGAGATGTATAACAACCCACCTTCTACAAAAAATTTAGGACAGACAGTGAAGAGGTCCTTATGTATCCAATTGAAAATGCAGGGGCAATTGCACAATGCAATTAACCAAATTGGAATTTGGCTAGAGACACTGAGGTTAACAACCCTCTTCTCGGAAAATGTGGCAGTGTGTGTTGAGTAATCACAAGAGGTCAGGGCCTTTGTTTTTCAATACATCCAAAAGACAGCGCCGGTAGCAGCTTGAGAGCATCATGCAAGAGCATTGTGTCACTACAGACTCAGCATTTAGCTCACTTCTGCTAGCACCGAACTCTGAAGCGCAGCTCGTCCGCAACACGGGCTACCACGAGCACATCAACAGAGCCGAGTTTACAATGGGGCCAGTGGCGCCACACTCAGAATGGGCCCTGGCACCCGGCCCGTGGCCCCGCCCCCCACTCTGCTGCCCTGAGGCCCCGCCCCTGCTTGGTCTCTGCCCTCCAAGGCCCCGCCTGCCACTCGCTCCTCTCCGCCCCCTCTCTGCCGTGCTAGTGGTGGGTGAGACCTCAGGGAGACGAGACCAGGTTGGGGAGGGGTCTTGGGGCAGAGTATGGGTGGGGCCTTGGGGGAAAAGGCCAAGTGAGGGCAGGGCCTTGGAGTGGAGCGAGGGTGGGGCCATTGTCCAGGTGCTGGGGCCCACAAAAGATTAATCTGGCCCTGCACATCAACCCTGTCCTCCACTGTCTCCACTGGCTTCCCTTGGAATATCAAGTCAAATGCAAAGTCTTGGGCCTTGTTTTCTAGGTGCTCAATCATGTAGGTCCAGGATAGCTAAAAGAGCCTAACGCCTCAGGCTGAAGACTGTGGTTGGCCTTGCCTCTCCTCTGGCACAATGGAGCTCTCTACAATAAGCTCATCTTCAAAGGAGACAGAGCTTTCTGGGGGGCTTTCTGAGGAGTGACATCCCACAAGAGCTAAGGACCATCACAAACCTCCCTACCTTTTGGTTTAATATAAACACGGTGCAATATGTACATAAGAAGGGGAAAAAACGACAAACAAAACAAATCCCTTCTCTGCATGCACAATTCTGCCCCTGGGGAGTGGATGAGAGGGAAAGAGCAGACCATGCATGACAGACGTTAGTCAATGTTGCTCAATGCACAACTGGAAGGTGCTCAGATACTATGGTGATGAGCACAGCTTAAGCACCTACATAAAATAGCGGCCCCCAAATGAACACATCTTCCTGCAGCATCTGTTATGTGCATGGGAAGTCTCTCTTCCTCGGACTACCCTGGCCTGCCCCAGCTTAGCGTCTGAAAGCGGATGAGATCACTGCCTGAGGTTGAAGATAATGTGTTTTTTTCATACACAGCCTTGTTTCCTCAGAAAGCCCAGTCTTAGTCCCCGGCTCCTGCAGCTCTCCTGTAAGTGAGCGCGCTTGGTAAAATCGCATTACTTTGTTTACTTTCCAGGGTGCCGCGGAATTTCATGTTTTAAAGTGAAAGTTATTAAATGACTTCTGGCATAATACCCCCTAAATGCCGGGTCCGTGAGAGGGAATTTTAACTTCGTTAATCTGACACAAATGAAAAACTATTCAAGGCTTGACACCACTGCAAAGTTGCAATAGCAGATTTCCCAAGAAACAAAGAAATGGTACCACCAAGTTTTCAGTGTTCCACTTTAATTATTTCTTTAAAAAATATAGTGCTGAACATATTTTAAAGGAACAGTATCAACATTTTGACTGTCCAGATCTGACCAGCTACTCCGTAATCTAAGAGGGAATTCTTTAGGATTCTCTATGCTTGCTCTTGGCTGCTTGATGGGATCAGTTTGGATCTCAAGGGCTGAAATGTGGCTTGGAATGCACACCTGCCCAGCGGAGTAAGCTCCCTACTTGCAGTTTTGCCTGGACTGCCTAAGCCTTGGTGCATATAGGAGTAAGTGGGATTTGTTCACCTGATATGCCCCACTAAAGTGTGTATGTGGGGGGATGGGCATTGGCTTGGCCTCTGCCCCTGGATTCCTTAAAGGACCAGCCAGCATAGCTGAGCCAGCACAGGGAGTGTTGTAATTTCTATAATTAATATAGACCTGAAGCAAATTACAACCCTTCCTCCCATAGCAAGAGGGACAGAAGAAGGGAATTGTGTCTCTGTGGCTCTCCGGGCTGCTCCTGGGATGCTGTAGTTTATGTACCATCCTTCGCTCTGACAAAGGAAATGGGTGTCGGTCCCTGGCTCAGGGATGTGCCCATCTTTGAATGTCTTTGCATTTGGCCCCACTGTAGATTTAGCAAGGAGAAATGACGCTGGAAGGGGTCACATGTCAGGCTGGGGGGACATCCATGGGAGGCAGCAAGGTCTAATGGGACTGCTAATCAGGAGACCTAGGCTCTATTTCCAATCCTACCCCTTGTTCCCAGTGTGATGCTCGGCAAGTCTGTGTGCTTCAATTTCTCCATCTGTAAAATAGGGCAAATAGGACCTAACTTCTTTTGTGTCGCATCTTAAAATCCTCTGATGAAAGGAGCAAAAGCCGCGTGTCATGCCTCTACGCCTCAGCATTCGCTGCTACAAATGTGCTGAAGCTGAGCCTCATGTCTTGTGTGCATTGAGTTTTTAACCACTGAACTGAAACCCGTGGTTCGGAATCAATTTCATTTGTGAAATGTGCCTTTAATTGGTCAGACAGAGAGCAATTTCGGTGTGGGAAACTGCGCCCTGAGGTAATTAATCCCCCGCTAGGCTCAACCCATTTACTTTGGCCTGAGTACAGCTTACTGTATGTTGCTGAGAGATGATCTAGCTATCTATGGGAAGGTAATGCTACCCTTTTTAGGAGTCACATTTGTAGGAGCGAACGCAATACTGGTTTGCGGCAACTGCTGTGGGGTGGGCAGGGGGTTAGAGACGGCAGGGCAAAGGGAGAGGAGAGAATACAGCAATGGCCCGTGGGGACATCAGGGAGATTTAACATTCATAGTGCATCATCAGTGCTCAATTTATACCCGGGCTGTGCAGTGTAGGTTTAATTCCATTGAATCGTACTCTGTGGAGAACTGCTGGAGCTAAGATTGGCTTCCCTCTCTTTAGTTCCATGGGGGCCTATGGCTGTGATATCACACATGGCACCTCCCATCTCAGAGCACTTTACAGATTTGAATTAAGCCAG
Organism: Terrapene triunguis; assembly: GCF_002925995.2. NCBI lineage: Eukaryota > Metazoa > Chordata > Testudines > Emydidae > Terrapene > Terrapene triunguis. The sequence continues at coordinate 4,232,313 of NW_020664589.1, read as the reverse complement.
TGGGGGGGAGGGTTACTACTACTGCTTTCTCTACATTTTACTGATGGGTAAAGCAAAGCTCAGAGCCATGAAGTGAGATACCCAAAGTCACACAGAAGTACTGTGGCAGACCTGGGAATAGGGCACAAGAGGGGAAGAAAGTGATTTCAGCTTCTAAGCTAATCATAAGTCCAGGACAGCCTTTGCCTGCTTCTGAGCTAGGTAGATAACTACAAAGGGCAGAAGAGTTCCTACAGGAGGCCCCCTAGTTTCTGATAGAGCCTGAGAGGCCCAATACTATGCAATCACAGATCCCTACACGATGTTACAGCATGGCTTGCCAGCTAGCCATCCCCAGGAAGAACTGACCAGCCACTGCTGCCCCTGGTTAATGCTAATCAGGCCCTGTCTGCAGCCCAGTACAAAATGAACAGCTTCTCAGATCCAGAGTCAAAGAACTAAACTTTCCTACAGCCAGAACTTTTCAAAAGCAAAGGAGTGTACAATGCCAGCAGCTACTAATGCTCTCTTGTTTCGGGGCAACTTTACTCCCCTCCAGTCTCAAAATGTCAGTCAGCAAAACCCTCTGCCTTCTCCCTGCTTATATACTGCCTAATGGGGAAACCAGCAGCAGCTGAGCGCAGGCCAGCTTCCCTCTCTCTCTCCCTCTCCCCACCAATGTCTGAGCTCCTCTGCCAGGGCAGACACCTTGCTCTGAAACAGCCTTTTAACCCTTTACCCACCAAACCTGGCAGAGGGTCTGAACTCCCCCTTGCAGGTGGGCTTTGTGAAAGGCTCACAGTCCTGCTTCTCTTTGCTGCACCCCCCCCCCCCCCCCCGCCGCCACATTGGGGAAAAAATAAAAAAGCCCTTGTTGGCAATCTCAGAGAAGTACAGGGTTGAATGGGTCTCAGCGAACTCCTCCCCTCACTCCCGGAAGGGGTCACTGTTAATTGGAGTTGAGACATATTGGGGATGCAAGGAGATGTTTGTACCCCCCCACACACACCTGTACGCTGCCTGCTCTGTGAATGAACAGAGGCCTCTAGTCTCCAGGGCTCACAACCTCCTTTCACCAATGACTTGTTCATTCAACTAGGGGAATGGAAACAGGGACAATATTCACCATGCCATGACCTTTGAAAGGGAATGGGCCTGATTCTGCTCTCACCTGGGCATAGGGTCCCCTCGGCTGGTGTAAGTGCCCTGATCCCAGCCCCCAGTGTGGGGGGAGATTGAGGGTGTTCATGTGTGGCCATTCTCTGCTTCCCAGGGCTCTTAGGGGTCCTGAGAAGCAGAATGTCCATGAGAAACAGTGCAGGTAGCGCAGCCTCTTACACTGTGAACCAGGCAGGCTCCTGCAAGGCCTCAGACTAGAGGGACCACAAAGGTAGGTTAAACCCACCTTCTTCCCCACCCACCTGTCCCAAGCAGAGAGACAGAATAACCAAAAATCAGCCCCAACGTAGTTTTCAAATAGGAAATGTTCCTCTCCAGTCTCTCATTATGGACTTTCTCCCTCAGCACAGAATTCTCCTCTCCTTTCTCAGCGGATCCACGCAAAGCAAGAGAGGAGCTGTGACCGGGGATGTAGTTTTGTGTCAATACACAGCGAAGAGCCCTGGAAACTAGGAAACCCACTAAAGCAAATTCTGATGTAAAGGCTGGGACTATAATCACCATGTCTCTGAGGTAGCTGTTCTCCTCCTGGCCAGAGCCTCTGCCCTCACACGGCTTCCCCACTCCCTCTGCTCTGAGTTCAAATCTTCATCCTAGCAGCATGCTTTGGAGAGCCTCTCTAATCCCCAGCCCCTGCCCCATCTCATTGGACAGTGCAGGATTGAGGTGGTGCAATGCTATGTTTATTGCAGCATATCAGCGAGACACTAGATGTCTGTGTTGAGTTCCACACAGGGTGTGGTCATGGCTCGGTAAAGCAGACAAAGCTGGAACTCAAGGTGGGTGGAAGTTTGTTTTTTGCTGTTTATAGCTGTCGCTATTTTCTGATGGACTGTGATTCCATATATCATGCCAATTAAAAGACATCCCCCTATGAATAACAAAATAAAGGCAATTCATTTCAAAATGCTGCTTTAAATGAAAATTGAGCCCATGCTACAGCTCCCGGCATATTCCATTCTGCTGCCATGTAAGAGACAGACCTCTGCACCAGGGAGATTATGTACTAAAGCCCTGAACCTGCCTCCGGAACAGGTGGTGCAGACCGCTGGGTACAAACGGAGTTTCTCTGAAGTTAGCAAGGGCAGGGCTGCAACACAAAAGCAAAGTGACTGACCAGTTTGGTTTTCCATGTGTCAAGGCATTTTTGTTTATGTATTAATGCCAGGGCCGGCTCTAGGCACCAGCAAAACAAGCTGGTGCTTGGGGCGGCACATTTTTAGGGGCGGCATGGCCGGCGCCAGAATGCCGCCCCTAAAAATGTGCCCCGGCCGCCCTAGCTCACCTCCGCTGCTGCTGCCACGGCGCACGAAACAGCTGATTCGCGCGCCGCTACTCGCCCTCCCTCCCAGGCTCTCAAACCTGGGAGGGAGGGGGAGACTCCGAGTGGCCGCGGCGCGGGCGCCGCTTCTCCCCCTCCTCCCTCCTAGGCTTGAGAGCCTGGGGGGAGGAGGCAGGGCTGGGGATTTGGGGAAGGGGCGGAGTTGAGGCGGGGCCAGAGGTGGGGTAATTAAAGAACGGGGGAGGGGGGGCGGCCAAAATTGTTTTTGCTTTGGGCGGCAAAAATCCTAGAGCCGGCCCTGATTAATGCCTATGTCCTAAAGTGAACTAAATAGAAGGGAGGTGAGAGATCAGGGGGCAGAGGAGGTTACTGGGGGAAGGCTCAAAATAAATGTATCCTTAGCAAGGATTTGAAGGAGGAGAGCAAGATTTCTTGGTGTAGAAGAGCAGGGCTGGCGAAGGTACACATAGTGACAGGGTGAAAACAAAGCAGGGTTGTGAGTGGGAGAGGAAGCCTGAGGTTTTTCATGGCAGGCAGAGTTAGCGGAGTGTCTTGCCCAGGAGGTTCAGGGTGGGGAGAGTGCAGACCGAGAGGGGGCACAGCGGTGCAGGGGGTGGACAGTTAGGTGAACTTGGCGTAGGGGGAGGGGAGGAAGACAGATGTCAGGGGAGCATGTTGTGAGAGCATCACCCAGATAAAGATGTGTCAACAAAAAGCCATCCTGATGGGGAGAAGGGTCCAACTACCCAGCTTCCCTTTGATCCAAAGCCTGGGAGAGCTTCTCCAGTGAGTAGCTCATTTTCCCTTGAGAAGGCTCTTTTCTAAGGTCTGAAAACTCGCTGCAAGGGTTGTTCGAAAATAAAATAAAATTGATTTCACAGCTCCTTGAACCTCTTGCATCAGGAATTGATCCCCCCCCTCACTTTTTTTTTTATAAAACAAACTCGAAAGTGGTTTGAGTGATGGCAGGTGGAAAAGCTGATGCAGAAATGCCCCGTGATGCCTCCCAGTGCCAAGGGAGAATCTGCATTCCGAGCCATGCCTCATGGTTCTATCCCAAGCCCTCCTTAGTCTGCTCCTTCTGTGGGCATAGCCAGCAAGCTTGTACAGATTACAGGGCTGCAAGAGGGGGGGAGCAGACTCTTCTGCTGAGACAACATTTGCCAACATTTTTCAGAGGCAGCACAGTCTAGGGCAGTGGGCTCAGGGATAGGCGTCAGGTGCCCTGGAGATCAAATTCCAGCTCTGACACTGGACAATCTTCCTGGATCAGATTCCTTCCCTCTTATCTTTGTAACTCCATTTAGACAGAGGAAGCTTTTCTTTATAGAACCCAAACTATAGCCAGCGCTTGATCAGGAGCGTATCTTGTCTCTGTCAGTCTGTCTATCCTGGGCATAGGGCCTGACCCAAAGCCCTTTGAAGTCAATGGAAAGATGCCCAGTAACTTTAATGGGCTTTAGATCAGGTCCCTAGAGTGCCAGTCGCTATAGTATCTCAGCATTGACATACTCCAAACTTTTGGAATGGCAACAGCAAAACTCAGACAGTAGAGTGGGCAAAAAACTTCTGTAGATTGTCCAGGAACAATTTCAACTGGATGAAAAGTTTTGTTGGTTTCATTTTAAATTTCTGTGGAATGTTTCTGGTGTTTTTGACAAAACAAAAACTGACTAATTTTTCAATTTTCATTCCCCCAACCTTCTCTTCTTTTTCCCCCCTTTCTTTCCTGTTTTACTGGCAGGAAAAGAGGAGGGAAAGGACAAATGGACAGAAAAGAAAAGATCCCCCAAAAGCCCAAACCAACTTTTTTTTTAATTTTCATTTAGTTAAAAAAAGGGAAAATTTCAACCAAAACCAAAAAAATTCCCCAGAAAACGGCTCCCAAAGCTATTCGTCATCAGAAAAGCATTTTGACCCAACCATTTGACCCACTCGACTGTCTAGCCGATGAAGAGTTGGCAAAGCATTTCCCAAGGAAATCATCAGCAATCTATCAACTACCACAGCTGGCCCAAACTGCAGCCCTGCTGACCCTCCATCATGGCTCTCACCGAATGAGGGGGAGGGAGATGAGCTATTACTCCATTCTAATGTGGCATTTATAATTCATACTCTATGTCAATGAAATGGTGATAAATGGCTGAATTGTTCACATTCTTCATATTTCATCTCCAGCTTGGGTTTGTTTGGTTTTAAATCCCTTCTTTTTTTCCCCCTGTATGGTACCTCTCCCTGCATGGGCTTCCCTTACAGAAGGTTGAGAGCAGAGGAGAGAGCCTTCAGTGCCCTAAATGGACAGTCAACAGGGCAAGCTATCTCTGTATGAAGGGCTTGGACTCTCTGCCCTAGATCCTCAAAGGTATTTAGGCTCCTAACTTCCACTGATTTCCATGGAAATTAGATGCCTAAATATCTTTGAGGATCCAGGCCTCTCTCTACTTCCTTCTTTTCATCTCGTGCTCGTCGCCTCATAACAAGCAACTGGAGCTTGATGAGGGAGCCCAGACTGGTGGCTAGAGTCATGGACTGTGTAGTCAGGACTTCCGAATCCCACTCTTGGCCCGTGTGGCTTTGGGCAAGTCCTGTCACCGCTCTATGACTCAGTTTCCCCATTTGATAAATGGGGATAATAAAACACACTTGCTTTAAAGGGCTATTGTGATGCCTACTACATTCACTTCAGATGGCCAGATCATGGACTGGCTTATGTACGGTCATGGGGGGGAGTAAGACATGTGGCCTCCCTGCATCTGTGCTGAAGGCAGGGCAGGGACACGCAGGGGCTGCACGCTCAATACTTTGCATGGGCAGGGAGAGAGCCTTGACTTCACCCCCTTAATGCATGGGCCAGCACAGCTGAGCCTACTGTGGCAGGGCTAGCAATCTCCTACTTGAAAGGTTACCATCTCCTGGAGGCTAGGAGGAAGTGGGAAAGAAATCCTACCTCCAAGAGGCTGCTCTTGAGGTACCACAGCTGTGAGTCACCCTTACTCTAGTCTAGAGGTAAAAGGATAATCTACCCCGAGCTAAGATGTATAAAGCACTTTGAGATCATCAGCTGACAGACAGGAAGGAAGGAAGGAAGACAGAAAGAAACGGTCAAAATATTTTCAATGCATTTTTAAAAAACAATAAATGACTTTTTGACAAAACGGAAATTTTTGCAAAAGAACTTCAGTTTTTATAGAAATTTTTCATATTTCCATGAAAAAACAACTTTTTGTGTAGTGTTCATCGGAAATTTTCACAGAAGAACAGTACAATTTCCCAACCAACATAGATAGATAGATGATTTTACAAAAATTAGGTTTAAAGTTAGGCTTCTATATGTGACCTAATTTTCAAAAATGCTGATCTTGGGCTTCAGTGGGAACTGCTGGGTGCTCAGCCCTTTTGAAAATCAAACCATTTAGTTAGATACATAAATATGGACTTAGGAGTCTATTTTTGAAAATCTTGGCCATATATATTTGGAAGATTACAAAGCACCAGGCAGAGACGGGTATTTCTAAGAGATGGTTCTTTCTTCTTTGCTGAAGCTTCCCCCTCTGACCAGTTTTGTTCTCCCTTGCTCCACGAGGATAACCTGGCCCTCAGAGGCTTTGAGTACATTCTTTGTCCTCTCTAATCATTTTCAGCAAGCCAGAAGACAAGATATGGGGACCTTCTAGGGAACTCTGAGATCTTGATTGTTCAGAAAGGTCAGAGGAAACTGGGTTTCTAATCTTTGCAAAAGAAGAGATTAACAGGCTGCCTTGCTGAGATGTACAAAAATTCTGAAGGGAAAAGAGAAGAAAGGTGATATACAAGGCCATTTGGGTTTGCCTCAAACACAAGAACCCAGGTGCCATGAATTAAATAAAGGCACTGAAAGAATGCAGACAAAATGTCTCTGTACAGATGTGGTTCATATACAGAATTGAATGCAACAGCAATGGGAGCTACTGCTGTGCAGAACTGTGAAAAAGGTGCTTGACAAGCGGAAGGATATTCTGAGATAAAACAGCTAAGGGGGCTCTTTTATTCCTCAGATTTCCAGGGTTTCTAACCCTGATGTTCCTCATCCCTGATGCCCACAAGAGATTGATGCCGCAACTGAAATAGGTGAAAAGAGGGGGAATGCCTCCTCCTAACACTGCTCTGCACTTCCTGGCTCCATTCAGAAAGGGACAGGCAGAAGTGTTTATACACAGACCTTCTGGCTTAGTGGAAGCAGGAAGTGCTGGTAATCTTATAGAGGGCTTCATTCTCCATTCCTTTGCACCTGGTGCTGCCACTTACACCAGAAAATGTGCGTGCAACGTGATTATCAAATCAGTATCGTAATATTTCACACTCATTTTGCACAGGTGCAAATGATTCCACAAACGGAAGGACAAAAGAAGAATCACACCCAGAGACTGTTACGTTGTATTCTGTGGGTCAATTTTGTAGCTGGTTGGCAATACGTTATAAATCAACATCACTCCATTGAGTTCAATAAACTGCACAATTCAGATCTGAATGTAAATCCCTCTGGTCTTTGAGATTAGAACTGAGCAAAATTTTTCAAGCAAAACTTTTTTTTTTTTTTTGGTAAAAACTGCAGATTTGGTGACACCAAAATATTTTGAGAATTTCTGATGATTTCACCAAATTGTTCTGATAAAAATAAAAGAAAAAAAATCGCTAAATCTAACTGAAATGCTTTGTTTCAGGTCAAACAAAAATGTTTAGTTTGTCGCCAAATTAAATCGTTTTCAACTTTTCAATTTGCCAAAAAATTCATTTTGGTTTGACCCCAAACTAAATTCCTTCCACCCCAGAGTTGCCAGTGAACAAACAAACAAACAAACAAATCTATTCTTCACACAGCTCTATTTAAAAGTGGTTGGAGAGCAGGTTTGGTTTGAACCTATCTTTAGCGGCTATCAGAACCAAACCAAATCCACAAAACTTTTAAGGCTTGCCTAGCGTGGGAAGTTGCCAGTTTCCACATTTCTTTTCCTCTTGACATGTTTGAATCTCAGGGACAAACTGTCTTCATTTAACTGAGATGAGAAAAGTATCTCCTGCAAATTATGTCATTTCTTTTCCCCATTATGTCTTTTCTACATCTTCTGGCAGCGCTGTTACAAACCAGCAGAGAACGGTCGAGTGGAACAGCAAAGACAATAACTTTAATGGAAAGAAATTGTGGACTGGGAGAAGACACAGATTGCATTAGAAAAAGGGAAATAATATTTAATTTCCCTGGTCATAAATAATCTGTCCGCCTACATTACAAGCACATCAAAGATGACAGGAAAAATAGTCAGTGACATGAAAAAAAATCATTATTTCTTCATTAAATGTTTTTATATTTATTATAAGAAAAAAATTAAAAAAGGATCCTGACAAGCAGGAATACAATGGCTGACAGGCTGTTGAAGAAATGGGACTGTGTGTGTGGTGAGGAGGATTAAACCAAAAAGAAGAACTTGCCCCAGTCCAAACTTTGACCATTGTTAGACCCAGGTTTCCTTTGGGACAGAAAGCAAAACTCTGATGTATGTTAGAAGCCATTCAAAAGTCAACATGTACCAAACATGCCCATCAATCCCTCTCATTCTAAATAGAATGTGGAACACTGTTGTGCCTTTGCTACTGCAGTTTCTATGGCCAAACATGACCTCTTCATGGTGACTGCTGTACCATGACACAGGTTATTCTTGGGGCATTTCAGGCCGGACTAGAATCAAGAAAGGTCAGAGTTCTCACCAGAACAGACTTTGTCAAGAGATTTCTCTCCCACTGTTGGACTTTTATGGCCCAGGTCCCAAGTTGTGCATAATGCAGCTCGGGAGGGGCAGAACAAAAGTGGATTTAAAGCCACCTTCTCTCTTACCTGATGCTGTAGCTGGCCAGCTACCAGATCAGCCTTTGGCATAAATTAGAGCAGCCTCAGGGCTGTTCTATTTTTCACCAGCAGCCCTCAGCCCACAGAGGGCCATTCTGGAGGCATGGGATCACCAAGACATATGGATGTATCCATCACACACCCTGTTCCTGGCAACACCCTCTGCATCATTGTCTGCGAACAGGGAGGTTACTGTAAGAGATGCTTTGGCAGCTCTCCACCATTTTAGAATCCTCCTGCCCAGGGTGAATCCTCAAGTGGCTGGTTAAAGTGGATTAAGGGTGGCTTTATGTTACTAGATCCCAATCTCACTGCAGCCTCTGACCCAAGAGGTTTGGATGTCTCTGAGAAATTTCCAGATGTAAAGTGCTCACACCAAAAGCTTCTAAACTTTTGAGCAGATGTGCATGGGGGAAAACAGGAAGCGGAGAGGGGAACTATTGTGAACATTTTTTCAAAATTCCCTCCTTCCCTGTTTCTTTCAGGTTTTAAAAATTTGTACATATTTCAAGGTTCAATGAACACCAGCCAGCTCTGATTTTGGGGTTCTCCCCTCCCCTCCTTGTGTAGAGAGACAGCGAGACTGCAAGTACTGTGTGTCAGGGAACTTGTGTGTCTGTATGTGTGAGAGAGTGTGACATTTGAATGTGTGTGAGAGTCTGTGTGTGTGATGCAAATGTTAAGAGAGGATAACACAACAGCGAAACACCAACCCCAGATGACTTCCTCTTTCCTCCCAGCTTGGCTGCCAGGTTTGTGCATAAGAGACAGAGATTGTTAAGCTCTTTGGGGCCTGGACCATCTTTCTGTTCTATGTTTGTACAGCGCCTAGCGCAATGGAGTCCCGCTCCATGACTGGAGTTTCTTGGTGCCTGTGGTTCAAAGGGGAAAAGATCCACCACACTCAGTGTCTCCTTGAGTTGTGCCAGAAGCCAGCCTACCCTTGGCAACTCCAACCTAAACCAAAGCCTTGGCATTCAAACTCGTCCTACGTCCTGGTTCCAGACGGGGTTGGGAAAAGGGTTGCTGACATACTGGGAAGTGCTGGAAATCTCCCATGAAATCAGGGAAACGCACCGCTTGTATTCCAGTGCACTCGGAGCTGTGTAGGGGCCCAGGGGCGGAATGGCAGGGGGGCAGCTGAGGGATTCTATTTATTTGGGGCCACTTGCATCAAGCTTGTGCATGCCGTGCCTGGCTGTAGTTACTTCTATTGGTCTTTCAAATGCATGAGCACCCTGTGCCGTGTCATCTGTGGAGCACTGGGGGGTGGGGTATAAGCTGGAGGGGAGGGAGAGGGTCTCACTGTGAGGGAAGATCCCTGTCTGATCTTTGGGATTAAGGGGAATGTTTGCTCTTGCATTGTTTTACTTGTGTTTCCTTCCCACCCTCAGCTCTCAGGTAGGTGTCTAGCTCTGAGAGCTGTGGCTCCGAAGCTGATACTCTCTCTCTTCGGTGCTCCGTGATGCCTGACGTCCATCTCCAACCCCGGTGACCGGCGCACAGACATTCAGACAAATAGGTCATTAGCCTGGTCATTTCTGCTCCAAGACACGCGGCATCCAAGACATCCAAGACAGAGCCCTCAAGGTCACGCCTCCCCCCCCCAAACGCACAATGCACAGGCTCATCGCCTCTCGTCCCAGCACCATGGTGAACCTCCCTCCCCACGTACACGCTAATGGCCCCATTACCGCTTCCCCTCCAGATTGTCTAACAGATGCTCTTGATAAGTACCGAAGCAGCTGAAATGCTGCGGGAAATGAAGCGTGGCTGCCCAACCGCACTCATTGCTGCTGAAGGATAGGAGACACTCACAAGGTCTTTGAGAATGGGTAGCACTCAGGCAAAGCTATCTGGCCCCATAACCAAACCTGAGGGGCCTGGATTAAGGTGGGGAATAGGCCTAAGAATAGTCAGTGATGGAAAACAGCGGCACATGCCACCGACTTACAGGCTGATGGGAAACTCCAGGATACCCCTTAAGGAATGCTCTCTCTGTTGTAAACCCTACCTGGGTATAGGACTCCCGGCCATCAGCCTCCACATCCAGGGACCAATTCTCACTCCCCACTACACGTGCACATGCAATGTGCTGAGCTCATTTGAAAGTCTGGCTGTTATTGAGATTCCTAAATGAGAATTACACTCTTGAACATCTGATTGCAAGTGCTGCTTTAGCCTGCAAATTCTGGCTCTGTAGATTGCTCCAGCCAGGGCTGTACGTTCCCTGGGGTCTCCGCTCACTCCCTCCAGTTATACACGGGTGTCATTCCCTGGGCTCGGCGGAGTTACTCCTGATTTGGAGTAAGAAAGAGCAGATTGTGGCCAAATAAGTCCAACATGTTCAACAACATGTGCCTCTGATTTCAGATGCCTTCCAAGTTTGGAGGGATCCCAACATGAGACTCCTTAAGTAGGGTGACCAGATGTCCCGTTTTTAAAGGGACAGTCCTGTTTTTTGGGACTTTTTCTTATATAGGCACCTATTACCCCCCCATCCCCTGTCCGGTTTTTTTCACAGTTGCTATCTGGTCACCCTATCCTTAAGGTCCTGATGGTCAGAGATGCCATGCACTAACTGACCTCAGCTGGAGCTGTATGCACTTGGCACCTCTGAAAATTGGGCCCAAGGTGTCTAAAATTGGGCATCCCGCACACTAGAGCTGGTTGCAAAATACCAAGTCCTTCCCCAGACATGCAAGGCCTGTGGACTCGAGAATGTGCACTGCTTGGTTTCCTGTCAGCTTGCTCAACCGCCTCCTTGGCGGCGCCTGACAGGGAGCCTGGAAGCACCCTGGCTCTTACCTCCTTAAGAATCTGGGCTCCCACGGTTCCCAGGTCCCTGGTAGCCCCCCTGCCAGGCTGATGAGCAGCGGAAGCCTGGACGTATTGGGTGTCCCAGCTCCCAGGCTTCTGCAACTCGGGCTTCCAAGGCTCCCCAGCTCTGGGGCAGCCCGTCAGATGGGCTGCACAGAGCCAGGGCTCCTCGCAGAGCTGGGCTGAGAATGGTCATTCCATTCCATGGAGCATTTCAAAATTGGGGGGTTGGAGCGGGGGGGTTGCTCAGAATTGTAATGCAATAAAATTGTGAAATCCTCCACCAAACGGAATGATCGTTTTCCATGCATTTTCTTAGCATTTGCAATGTGTCTGTTGATTCCAGACTCAGCATTTCAGAATGCCCGAGGGGATCAGAACAGTTCTGAGCAGGTCCTAGGTAAAGCAGCATCTCAGGCCACAGATAATCACTGTAATGGAATGAAGCATGGGTGAGATGCACCCCACCCCCCTTATCTTTCTCTCTCAACCCTTCTCATTATATCTCCCAACATGTCTTTGCTCTGTCTCGCTTTCCCACATTGTCCATTCTGTTCTATTTTACACAGGTTCTTATATTACTCTCCTCACCTGAGTGTCTGACAGCTTCCAGTAGTGCATTAAAGTGATGTGAATAGCATCTGTTGCATGTGATTCATTCTTCGCCTCATCCCTCTTCAGGGCAGAGGTTCTCTGTCTTTCTCTTTGCACGCTCTCCCCTTTTCTCCTTCTCTCTCTCTATCTTTCCTTGAACCTGCTGCTTTCTCTCCCCCGGCCCAGAGAAGGAAGCAGCAGATCTTGCTAACCTATGGCAAACGTGAGTCAGAAAGCGACATCACGTCATCAGGGCAGGTGGGGAGCGAGGGCCAGAACTATTAGCTCCCTGACGGAGAGAGGAGATGAGGTGTGCAAGGGTATCTGTGTACTGTGGGGATGGTTTGGAGCCCAGAGAGAAAACACAGCAGCCAAGAGGGCGGGGAGGGAGTTGGCGAGATAGAGGCAGTGTGTAATGGAATGGAAATAAACGAGGTAAGAGAAAATGAGATGGAAATATATATAGATGTACGACACAGGAGAATTTAGTTGAAATGAGATTGTCATCCAATCTGTTGGGGGAATAGAAAGGGAAAAACAAACCGGCTAAAGTGAGTCTTTTGTCATACTAGCAGCTTCTTATGCAGTGTCTGTCCCTCACCCATCCCAATCCCTTCCTGCTCTCTGGACCCTTTTGGTACCAGAGTCTTTCTTTGTCTTTTCAAGACCCCTTCCTCTCATCTCCCCTCTCTCCTTGTTGCTTGTCTCTCCTGCTTTAACCCTTTTCAGTCACTGTTTCTACTGAAGGGATATTTATCAAGTGTTAGAGATGCGTAGATCTGATAAGCACGTCACAGACATGAGTGGCAGGTGTCAGAGATGGTTATAAGCATAACACTGAAAGGGGTTACCGATTACTGTTATAAACCATGGTTGTTATAGAGCCCAAAGGGTCAATAGGCTGCTTGCAACCAATCTATTACCATCAATTAACCATTTATCAAAACAACTATTAGTCCTTTACAAACTATTTATACATGTAACCTTAATATAATGGGTGAAGCTAGTAAGTCAGTACTGTCATCTGAGTGCCAGCAGGGGTGGTGGATGGAGGGATGGGAGGTCTCTGGGAACGAGTCCAAGCTGTGGCATAACTGGATGCAACTCCTCTCCATGGGAATTACACCATCAATTTCCCCCTGGTCTCCTAAAATACCTCTGTTGCTGCAGGGTGTTTTCTGCTCACAGGGGATTTCCATTGAATAACACTGACTTACTATATAAAACAGACTCTTCCTGCGTGACAGGAAGGGGATTTTAAGTCCCCAGCCCCATTATCTGGTTGTAAAAGGACTGAGGACTCCAACACATCATTTCATTTCAGAGGCCACCAAGGAGTCCACAGCTGGTTATGGCTTTGGCCGCTGCCAAGCTGAGCTGCAAACCGGTGATGTTATGTGGTGGTATTTGGGCCCACACATTTACCCGAATTGTGAGTTCAACCGGGAAGAGTGAGTGAAAGGTCATAAAATGTCACAATAACCTGTAACAACAAAAGTTGATTGGAAAAGGTGCTAAAAAGAGACACAAAGACTGAATTAGTCCAAACAAAAAGGCCTCTTGATCTAACTCAAGGACTGTGTTAAGACCATGCTTGGTAAACAAGAACAGTGTGGGACCAGAAATCAATGAACCAAAACTGGTGTGTCAGAAATTAGGCCTAATTGGTGGACAAAATAATGAGGGGATGGGCTATTCCACCCATCAGTCCCTTTTGGGGTCCTCAACAAGACCTTGGGGGGGAAAGCTGGGTACTTTGATGCTGGTTGAGTAAAAGAGAAGAGAAGAGGAAGGATTGAGCTTCACCATCATGCCTGCCACCCCCACCAGCTCCTGGGACCCCAGAGCTTCTTTATCTTAATTCTGAAAGATGTCCTGACCAGGGACACCAGGCTGGGCCAGGGAGACAGGGAGCCAGATGACATGGCCACCTCCTCCAGCTCTGGCTAAGTCCCAACCGCCACCTGGGATATGAGACTTTGTCACAGCCCCTTTCTCTCCCACCTCCCCTGTGTGTTCTTTTCCTTCCCCACCTTATTTCTTCTCTTCCCCATGCTCTCCTCTTCCCTTCTGTCTGATAAGAGTCTGGGGTAGCCACAGGGCCGGCGCAACCCATTAGGCGACCTAGGCGGTCGCCTAGGGCACTACAATTTGGGGGGTGGCGACTGCGGCGGTATTTCGATGGTGGGACTTTCCACCGCCTCTGTGGGGGGTGGCATTTCGGGGCTGGACCTTCCGCCGCCTAGGGCGGCAGAAAAGCTGGTGGCGCTCCTGGGTAGCCAGCTAAGACTGTATACTTTGCACCACTGCTGTAGGCCTGTGACCAGAAATAGGCATCTGAAAGCAATGCCCTAGAGATCCCAATACTGGCACATGTTTGCCAGGTCTCAGAGTGACCGATAAGACCACGTGCAGGCCTCCATTTTTCCAGCAGAGAAGTTGCAAGAGAGAGTCAACACCAGAAACAGAAGCTGCATTTTCTACCTTTCTTGCCCTTTTCTTTCCCTTTTTGTGTGTGTCTAATTTCGTCTTTTAGGAAATGGGATCAGACTTTAACACCAACAGCAACAACAGCTCCACCCCATTTCAACTAACTCCTTCTCTTTTCCCCAATAAGGACAGCTATTATCATCTTTGATACCATCTAAGAGGCTGTCAAACAAAGGATTTTATTTTCCTTTCAAGATTCTCTCCAGCTAACGGGAGAGGGAATAAGGGATAGTGTTAAAATGAAAGACTTACTTAATACTTTATATTTCAAACGCTGTAACTGGTTTTCCTTCTTTTTCTGTATCTTTAATAAAAGGTTAAAAGGATTTTTAATGGTGTTTTTGCCACAGTTCTAAGCAGGCTGAGACCTCTGTACACCAAACCCTGAAACTTTTCACAAACTGTTTGATGTAGGACAGTTTCAGGGTTCTGTTAACACCTTTGACTTTTTGAGCCCATATATTCCATCTACGTTGATACAATATGACATGGCAGTGCAGTGCTCTGTGGCCCATCACCAATCCCAAGGAATCCAGCCCCCCACAGAGGTGGTTTTCTTTATTCCAGCTCTCTGCCCATTATTGCTCTGCTAGATGGTATGGTCCTCCTCCCATTGAAAGATGGTATGGTCCTCCTCCCATTGAAGCCAATGGCCAATCTCTCATTGACTTGAATGCAGCAGGGTCATGTTTCGGATGAAAATGGATGTTGGAGGAGGGGAAAACACATTACAGATCCTCTCCCCACTCTTCGTATTTCATCCAAATGCTCTTAGGAAGAGAAGGTGTTGGTGGGGGGCATTTCTGATGTTATTAAGGTTCTTTCTACCCTCTGCATCAAAGTTTGGGAGTTCTTGCTGGGCACTGAATGCAAGGGGAGGTTTTCAAAAGTGCCTGAGTGATTTAGGAGCACCAATCCAAATGACTTGAGAATGAGAATGAGAAAGAGAGGGAAGAGGAGGGACTGAGGGTTTGCCTACACTGCAACCAGAGGCGTGATTGCAGCATGTGTTATAATCCCTCTAGCTTGGGCACTATTAATAGTGAACCTAAGGCAGCACTGGCTAGCTACCCTAATACAATCTTAGCAGGGAGCCTGGATGCGTACTTGGAAGCGTAGCCCAGGCTGACACTAGTTGGTACCTGAGCCAGCTCATCAAAGCTGACTGCAGTGAAGGCATACGTGAGAATGGGAGAAAGGGTAATCTGCATTGGAGGTTGGGTACTAGAGCTGGCTGGGAAATGGAATTTCCATCCAACATTTAGAAACTTTGTTTCAGTCCAAATTAGGATGAAAAGTCAAAATTTCTTGTGAAACAGAAATTTGAACAAATTTCTATCTGTAAATATCTCACTGCTTCATTTTGATAATGTCAAACCGTTGTATTATACAATAATATAATATAAAATATAGTATAGAATAATATTGTAATATAAAAGACAAAATAACATGCATTGAAACAAGAAAGTCTAAATGAATTTTTTTTACATTATTAAAAGAAAATGAGAGAGTGAAAATAATTAACCAGAACTGATGCATTCCCCCGAAGTGTTTTGATTTCAACCAAACTGCATTTTCTCAACAAAAACACAAACAGTTCAGCTGAATTTTTTTGGCCAGCTCTGTAGGATAGAGTGATACCATGAAAGAGTCTATGGACTACGGTCCCCCTGGTATTGACTGGTTCCTTGGTAATTGTATTTGTGCTAGAGCCTCTTTGAAACCCAAAGATCAATGTGGCCCAGGCTGTGTTAGGAATATCTTTGAATAAAATCCTAGCCTGTATATTACTCCTGCTAATCCTCTTCAGCTCAGCCCTGTTCCTCCTGCTTGTGTGAAATCCTCTAGAAGGATTACTGCATGCCAACAAAGTGCAGTCCTCAGATGGCATCAGATACCTGCCACTGCTGCTAAGCACACTACAAGAAAGAGAGGCTTTCCACCAACTTTGGGACTACTTTTATACAGCGCTGTTCTGTAAGTGAAACGTGCCGCAAACCATTGCCTGTGAGATGGGATTGTTATTTCACATCACGGTAATTAACAGCCCTGTTCACTGAATATAAAATGCAGTTGCCTTCCAGAGAGTTGACACATGCCCCATCTCCTATCCAAAGGAAATAATCAAACAGTGGGAAATTTAAGCTGAAACTCATGGGATCATAGAGAGAGCCCCACTCCCTACCCCTGTCCTCACACACACACACAGAAGGCCACATGCTAAGGGGATGCATATTCTGCACTAACCGGTCTAGTTGGGTACAACAGAGCCTAAGGGAGTTTATGTTAATCCAACTGTACCTCCTTACACATCATGTCTGCATTTGGCCAGCTGGGTTTTAAGTTTCTGGTGCTTATTGCATTGAGCTGGGCATCAGAACTAATGGGTTCAATTCTCAACTCTGCCCCTGACCGGCTGTGATATCTTGGGTGAAGGTCATTGCATGAATTTGTGCCTCAGTTTCCTCAGCTGTAAAATGGGAAGGATAATAGTTAGTTACTTCATTTCGGAGGGGTTGCAAGACTGTGTATCAAGCCATTTCGGGGACCCAGTGGGAAGAAAGGTTACAATAGTATTGCTCTTATTTGATTAATGCCAAGAAGTTACGATGGAGGGCCTCATATGGTACAGGCAGTTGCCTTTGACTGCTGACTGTTCCCGGGTATGATCCCAAGGGACCCTCAATGCCCTGGCACTGCAGAGAGGTGACTCAGCATTGTGTTGGCAGGGCAGGCAGTGTTTTTACTGCCAGGGGAGGGGCAGGCATCCTGAGGAGCGCTTTGGAAAGGCCGTTACTTCCGAGACAGAATAAAGATTTTATGCATCGAATTTAGCCTCGTTTCACTTCATTTGCTGCATTGAACAGCTCACATTTTAATTCATTCCAGCCAGGAACAGAGGAAACTTGCAGCTCTCCGGAAAGCTCTTTCAGCTCACAGCGGCGATGGGGGAAGCTTTTAAAGATGCAATGTGCATCTCTGTCAGAACCCTGCTGAGAGATGACTGTAGGGACACGGCTGCCTTGCAGATTTCACTGACCACTGGAATCTCCCCACTACAATCTCTATCTTTCTTTTTCTTTCCATTCCTCTTTCCTTCCCCCTCCCTGAATTTCTGGGAGAAGCGGTGGGGCGAGGGGGTAGAAGCTGGGGCTTGGTGTTAACTGAGGAAGATTTGATCCTTCCAGACCTGAGCAACATTCTTTCCTACCTAGGCAGCTGTTGTTAGTCATTGTTTCTCTGTTGTCGCTGTTGCATTCTCTGACTCTGCTCGCCACAGTCATATTGTGGGTCCGCTCCCCACTCTAAACACAACACCCACACATTGCTTTAAGTATCTTTTAGTCTTAATTGGAGAATAACAAAACATGAATCCCAGTCTAAGCTTCCTCTCAAGTTCAGTTATTCCTAGTTTTTTCTCTCTGCAAGACCCTTCATTTCTCCTGCCTCAAAGAGACACTCCATGCTTTTTAATACACCTTGGTTGGAGCGACTAGGACCAATCTGGTCTGTTTGCCATGGTGAGTCAGCAGAAATAAATCTGCAACTTCGTGTGTAATCCTGGCACCTGACATCAGGGTAGGCCAACTGAAACGGCTGCAACTCTACACAATCTGAGCACCGGCCACATGTATCCTTGCCTGCCTTAAACAGGAACACTTTGGAGAAGAAGGTCCTCTATCTCCTGCCACCCACCAGTTCAGTCTAGTATCTTTTAAAACTCCATAATGTCTTATCTAGGTACATTTTCAAATGTGTGGGCATTTGCAGCTTCCACTGCTGCCTTTATACACTAAGGGCCATACCCAAATCCTATTGAAGTCAATGGGAATCTCTCCATTGACTTTAAGGGGACCTAGCTTAGGGCATAAATGTACCATCTCCCTGGTCCTCCCAGGTCTCGACATGATGGAACTGAATCTCTTCACAGATGAGAAGCCCCCCACCCATGACTAGAACAGGCCTCTCAGGCAGTGAGTCCCTCAATGTGGAAACCCCACGGTTGTAGCTTTGTCATGTATCCCAGAGAAGCGGGATTTAGTGGAGCCGAAAAGGGCTGATGCTTCCCTGCTGGCTCCCTAGAGCTGCGCCGCTAGTGAAAGAACCTGCCATCGTCTCAAACAGAATGGGGCTATTCGTTGCTGTGGGAGAGCTGAGAAGGCCCAGTTTGCATTGATGTGCCAGTCACAATGCACTGATTGGCTTTACGGTCCAGGGCGGGGCTTCCAAGCTCCTGTCTGGGAAGCCCCATTCTGCTCACACCTGCTTAGTGTCACAGTGGAGAGATGATGTGATGGGCAAATCGCTCCTACGGAAAAGCTGTTAATGGTGGTGGCTTGAGAGCAATAAGGGGACTCTGCCCTAAACCAGAGTGACGCTACGGACCCCTGACTGCACTGCGAGCTGCAGATCTCGAGCCAGATGCTCAGTGGTGGGAAATCAGCCTAGCTCCATGGATTTTGATGGAGCTCTGCCAGTTTACACCGACGGGGGACATGGCCCAACTTCCTTATGCTGTATTCGTGTTTTTTTCTCTGCCTCCACTCATGCCTCTCTCTTTCCTTCCTGCCAGCTCCTCTCAGTCTCTCTCATCTCTATTTCGTTCCCACACACCCTTGCTCTGTATCTGTCTTTCTCCTTCTCCCCTGGTGTCTCTTTCTCTCTTCCTTCTGGCTGCCTCTTCCTCTCCTATTTTCCTCCTCCTCTCTTTCCCCCTCTATTTCCTTCCCCTTTTATTTCCCCACATCTCCCTGCTTCCTCCCCACCCCCTTCCTCTTTCCATTTCCCCCCCTACCTTTCTTGTCCCAGCCCCTTTCCTCTCCACATAATGCGTGCAGACGGTGACCGCACCATTGTCGATTCTGCTAACAGCTCAGCGAGGGTCAAGGAGTTTTCTTCTTCATTATCTTTTTATTGCAAACAGACTCTGCATACAAGAAGCTCCATTAGTAAATATCGATAAGCGGCAGGCTGGGTGCACAGAGATTGCTGCAGCGCATCAAATGGCCGAAATGACAAATAGGCAGCCAAGTGCAGGCAGCAAGGAGGGCCGTGTCAATGTAAGCAAGAAAGCAGAGTGGATACAACAGGGGGAATAATTAAAAACAAATACACTGGCAACGTCTCACCGCTAGCGCTATGCAGTGGGGATGGGGCCTTCCGCTCATAGGTGCAGTCCCCTACTGGGAGACCACTGAGAGTCTGGGAACACCGTGGGAAGCTCTACAGATGTTTTCTCGGAGCTTATGGTGTCTTATCGAGAGGGTTGGGGTTCCAAGTGGAATTCGCCCCAGTGCGCAAGGCCATGACACTGCTTAAATCCCAAAATAGGGCTTAAGTGGACTGATGTCCGTGGAGAATATTTCAGCGGATTTCCATAGGGCTTTGGATCAGGCCTGTGGCCCATTCAAATGGTCAGGCTGGAATCCCTGGTCTGGCACAATCGAGAGGGAAACTGATGTGTCTTTGGTAGCACAGTGATGGCAAGGGAGGTGGAACAGGTCCCTCCCCGTTAGGTGGGGCTCTCTGGAGAAATGGGGGTGATACAGCAGGAGCTGAGGGACTGCTCCTGTGAAGGGCAAAGAGCTCTCAGCTCCCACTAATTTCAGTGTAAACTAGTGGCCCTAAGCACCGCATAGGAGTTGCTTGGCAACTGGCAAGATCAGAGGCCAAGTTCCTACCTAGTAATCCTCTTCCCTTTGGGTTAAAATAGCAGGAGGAGACTATTCCAGTGTGATTCCTCCCCACTCCCACCTCGTATTTCCCCTTAGTAAGCTCGTCCTTTCCAGTTCTTCAGTGTGTTGTCCCAACTGGATCAGAGCCATGAGATTCTTTTTGGTGTCACCTCTGCGCCTTCTTTCTTGATATGCCAGCCCCGTCCCACCCAATTCTCTCCTTCCTTAAGCCTCCTGGGGCCTTAGCATCTCACTCAGTTAAGACTCCCAACTGGTGTCTTCCCATGGGAGTGTTCTCAGAGTAACGATTAAGTAAAAGCTTAGTGAAACTTCGAGATTTCATCCTATGGCAAGAGCCAGTTGAGGGGCTGAATCCTGAGGTCCTTCCTCAGGTTTTACTCAGACTTTGGGCCTGATCCTCATCTGGAGGAACTCAATGGCACTATGATGTTTACATGAGGTGAGCAGCTGGCCCTGCAGCCTGAGGACAACAGCTGTCTGTTTGGGGACTGAGTAGAAGGTGAGTAAGAATGGAGAAAAGGGCTCAAGGTTTGGTGTCCGGTCAAGATGGAAAAGCTTTATCCCCAAAACACCCTGCCCAGCCTGCATGGTTTCCTGAGGCCCTATGAATAGCAACCTTCTTCTGCAGCGTGCTTCCCTCCACCAGCTAGAGATCCTGTATCAAGCATTGAGAGATTGTCTCCACCATGCTGGAGGTGGGGTATTGGGAGGAGCTTCTGTAACTCATTGCTGCCAATCTCCATAAAACCTTCTGGCAGCTGGACGCTGCTCAGAGAGAAAGCAAATTATATGCACAAGTTAAAAAAAAAAAGATGGGATTTCCAGAGAGCCCTGCCTGATCTCCACTTCATAATTGAAAGATTGGTCTATTAAAGGGACATAGTAGGCCTGAAGGAATTGTGTGATCATTTGTGCAAATGATAATTTCAGTGTTCGGTCTTTCATATCCACAAACATAATGTAGCTGGGACTGACATGACTTATAGTAAAATCCCTTTCCCAGAAGGCTCCATGCCACTTTGATGCAAGGCTGGCGAATGCAGAGCCCTGGAAAGGAAGAGAGAAGCCTCCATGCTCTCTCTCTCTCTCTATGTGTTTCTGCTGAGCTGATGGGTGAAGCCACTCCGATTACAGCAGATTTGGGGAATTAAACGGAGGAGCTGCAGTGCTGACAAAGACGACGTTCTGTTTCCAGGAGAGCTCATCTCTGTCTTGCACTTGCTCGCTCGCACAGCAGAACATGGAAAATCTCTTTGGTAAATAAAGATGTGTTACTCTGTCTCGACATGCCACTCCGCTGAAGTGCTAATCCCAAGGGAAGCTCGTCCCCAATACTTCCCCCGCATTACAGATGGGCTGCTTGACTCAGTGTCCTTGTGATCTCCTGGGGGTAGGCGGGGCAGAGGGGAAGTGTCCTGGCACTGATGAGTTACTCTGCTGATTTCAGTGAGCACAGAAGCCAGGAGTGTAGCCTGGGAGTTGCAAATATGCCTAGGGGACATCCAAATCCTGTTGACTTTCAGTCAACCTTAGGCTCCTTTGAAAATCAGCCATAAATCCCAGTGCTGATGAGCTTGTGTGTGACTTTAAGTGCACTCAGATGCTGGGAACATAAATCCAATATAAACCATCCTGTGTGGGTCCCACTGCAGGGGGCCAAATGCTCAACCTGTGTAAATCAGTTAATGGAGTTCTGTTTGTTTACACCAGCGAGGACCTGTCACAGAAGGCCAGCTTCCAGTGAAACCATGGAAATCCCATTAGTTTAAATGGGGTTGTAGGCATGTAAATCAGGGTAGAATCTGGCCCCAAATCTGGAAGTGCACATCCATCCACTAACAAGATATGTATCAGGGGGTAGCCGTGTTAGTCTCTATCCACAAAAATAAAAAAAGGAGTGTTTTTTTACCCATGAAAGCTTATGTCAAAATAAATGTGCTAGTCTTTAAAGTGCCACCAGACTCCTTGTTCTTTTTAACAACCTATGGGCTTTCAAACCCCCAGAATTGAATCCTAGAACCATTGCATACTGCTATGAGACACCATTGCTCTCCGTCTGGCAGAGTGAAGCCAGCATGACCGAGCTTGTGTGTGTATCCTAATGCATTCAGAAACTGGATATTGCAGTCCAGCCACGTGCGTGGCTTGTACTGATTTCCAAGAATGGTATGTTCTGGCACAAGTAAATAAGCATTCGCACAATTTCTGACTTCAGAGAAAGGCAAACCAACTCACTCTGCCTCTAATGAGCTGCCTCTGCATGTCAGAGGGCAGAAATCCATCCTTTATATTCATTGGCTCTCGAAAGGTGGAAAAACAAGAAAGATATAATAGACACCTATGACATGCTATGTCTGTGTCTAGATATCTACCAAGCCAGGCAACCAGGATCCTGAGTTTCTTATTATTTTTTTACTTGGGGTAATTTTCAACCCCTGTGCAGCTAGACACATGCACCAATTCAGTCCTGTTTAATGATTACATTCACTGATGGTTTATGTGCAGGAGCACCGCCAGCTTTTCTGACGCCCGAGGCGGTGGAAGGTCCTGCCCCGAAATGCCGCCCCCCACAGAGGCGGCGGAAGGTCCCGCCACCGAAATACCACTGCGGTCACCGTCCCCCAAATTGTAGCGTCCTAGGCGACCGCCTAGGTCACCTAATGGGTTGCGCCGGCCCTGTTTATGTGGGATGTATACATTGCTCAGGCCCCATGCAGACTCTCTGGGAACTGGTGAATTTCGCTGTCACTCCTTATGCAGGTAAAATCCCCCATAGGAGTTCTGTCTGGGGATGGAATGGGTGAAGACTTCAGGATTTTCATAGAATCATAAAATATTAGGGTTGGAAGAGACCTCAGGAGGTCATCTAGTCCAACCCCCTGCTCAAAGCAGGACCAACACCAATGAAATCATCCTAGCCAAGGCTTTGTCAATACAATTTTGGTAAATACAAAACAGGGCCGTCCCCCCCCCCCCAATTTCTTTTAAATTATTTTTTTTAAACCCCAGCCAATCAGAAGGACATATCTTCTCTCCTGAGGGGAATTTGCTCAGACACGGAGCTTGGCAATACTAGCTAGAGGCAGATTTGCAAAGGGATATATGGGAATTAGACACCCCGGTTCCATGGACTTTCAGTGGATTTTGGGCTCCCTCCTAACTGCTCCATGTCTCTTTGAACATCTCCCCCTAGATCTCTTTGGAGGTTATCAGATACAGAGACAAATCCTTGTGGGCTAGATTGTGACTCGGACTAGTTGCCCATGAAGATGAGTAAGAGGGCATAACAATGACCCTCAGTAGGCTACCTGCATCTAGGCTCTGGAGCAAGCAGAGCAATGCAGCTACTATTCCCTTCCCCGCCCTAGAGCAGATTGGTGGGGAGGGGCAGAGAATGGGTGAAGACCTGGCTCTGCCCAGCCCAATGCATTAGCCAGCATCACTTAGTCAGCATGGGAAGTGTCGCAACATGATGCTTGCTGGTATTGGTCAGCAACAACATAATAGCCCCCAGAGCATGGAGGAAATGGGGAGGGAATTGTGTCTCTGAGGCACACTGCCTCTTGGTTGGGGGATCTTAATCGCACAGAAATGTAGAGCTGGAAGGGACCTTGAGAGGTCTTCAAGTCCGGCCCCCTGCACCGAAGCAGGACCAAGTATATCTAGACCATCCCTGACCATCAATGATGGGGATTCCATAGCCTCCCTTCATAGCCTATTCCAGTACTTTAACTACCCTTACCGTTAGAAAAGTTCCCTTCCCCCACCCCCAATGTCTAACTTAAATCTGCCTTGATGCAAATTAAACTTTTTGTCCTACCTTCAGTGGAGATGGAGAACAATAGATCACTGTCCTCTTTGTAATAGCTCTGAACATATTTGAAGACTTATCAGGTCCACCCCTCACCCGTGTCTTCTTTTCTCAAGACTAAAACATGCCCACTTTGTTAAACCTTTCCTCCTAGGTCAGGTTTTGTAAACCTTTTATCTTTTTTGTTGCTCGCCTCTGGACTCTCTCCAGTTTAATTTATGCGCCATCACTTGCTCAAGGCTGTGACCAAAGTTACTATTTCACCTTTGGTTTTTGCTCCTTTGATAGTCAAAACTCCCACTGCAGTCACAAGGAGGAAGGACAGCAGATCTTGGCTGGGCACACATTTAATGAGGTTTGTTAATAGGATGTTTCAGATCCCATCAGAGGGATTATGGCACAAGGGAGAGGGAATTAGGTTTGATAACTGAGTGATTAGGACCCCAACAGGATTGCTAATGGGGTTGTATGGTTTGACAATGGGAACCCAGAAGACTAGTTATGGAGTTGTGTAGAGATGGGATGCGCTTTTGACATCATCAGAGGCATTACAGTGCTCTGTAGATGGGATTAGGTTTGATAATAGAATCTTTAGGATCCCATCAGGATCATTATGGGGTTAGTTGGCTGAGATTAGAGTTGATAACAGAATGATTAAGATCCCATTATTATTATTTTTTGAGACCATGGAGACTTCAGTTCCCATGAGCATCATCAGCATACAGAAATGAAACTGTGCTGTCTTGCTCAGGGCATGGCCTAATTCCACAGATGTGGGTACTAAACCTTCTACCCCATGACTAAGCTACTCCTAACAATGTGACTCTGCCAGCCCATGAAGTCATCTTGAAGCACCTGTTGATACTGTTTGGTCTGATTCTTTCATTTGCAAAGTAGATTTCTCTACCAGCCCTTCCTCCCAGAGATGGCCAGCAGTGAAGCCTGGCTCAGATCCCCACCTGGCATAAATTACTATAGATGTATTGACTTGGATGGGGCTACTTGGTTTTACAGCAGCTGAGGATCTGGCCCCACATGTTCATAAGCCACCCCAATGCTTCAGAAATACAGGAGACAAAACAGGCAGCCTCGAAGTCATGCTATGGTTTGTACACCAGTGAGTTATTCTGCCTGGGAGCAGGAGTGGTTAGCAAGAGCTATGCTCACGTTGAGACAGCATCACCTATTCATTTTTCATCTAGCACAGGGACTTTGTATTTCTTTACAAGTCTATCCATCGTATTTTGAATGAACCCACTCTCGGTGGTAGCTAGGCAAGAAGGATACAAACGCCAAGGAAAGAGAGGAATGGTTTAGGACATTACACTGCAGTATAATTAGTGAGGCCAGTCAGAGCATGATGGTCAGCCAACTCCATCATGTAGGTGATTTAAAACTGGATTGCGGACATATGATAGGGCACAATCCTGCATTGGCTGGCTTGAAAATCGATGAGCTGGCTCAGCAAGCCATTCCATCCCTAATTCCTATCAGAGACTGGCCTGAGTCGCAGAAAGAGTTCGGATCCAAATCTTTACAAAGGCTGGCTGTTTAGATGGTGGTTATCCGTCACTGTAACTCCATTCATACTGTGAAAACATATTGTAATGGATAGGTCTGTGTTCAAATGTTGGACTAGACTCTCCTCTCTCTTAAATTGTTTTTTTTTTACCTGTTTAATTCGTTGACTTCAGTTGAATTACTCCTGAGTTACACCAGAATAAATGAGATCAGAATCAGATCTATTGTCTCTTGGGCAGGATGGGAGATCTTTTATTTAGAAACACAGCACAGCCTGGCCTAAAGGCTCTGAGGGGCTGATTTCAGACTCCAAACACCTGCTCTGGACATCCTATTATGGTACCCATCATTGAAAAAGAAGGCCCCACTTTATTTTTTCCATGGCATTTTTGGAGTTGAAGGATCACATGGTCTTTCTATTTACGACCTTATTTTTATATTCAATGTATGAAAACAAACCATTGTTTTGGGAGATGAGATTCAGCCCGCAGATCACATTTCTGTCACCTCAGCCCAACCCTGTGAAAACGAGGGTTTGGGAATAGAAAGTCTGACAGACCTTTAACTATAGCATCGCTAATGGGCGCCTCTGTAATAATCAGGTTTATTTATAAATCAGGAACAACTTCCCCAGCAAGACTCCCTTCCATCAACTCCCCCTGCATTATTGTTCTCTGCCAAATCTGTCAGCTCACACTTGCATCGCTAATTAAGTGAACCACTCGAAGCAGGTGAACAGCTAGGAAACAACCGGTAATTTTCCCTGTGATCATTCCTCGCCTTGGGTCTCTGCGCTCGGCTGCCTCATTTCCACATGACCTGCTTTATCCCCAGCGCACCCTAGCGAGACCCGTGAAGTGCACCTGCCGGGAGAGAGGGAGCGAAACAGACCGAGAGAGAGAGCGTGCACATGTGCAGACAAGGACAAAAAATGCTCCAAGACCCATCTGTGGCTTTCAGCATATCAGGCAGATCCTATTACGGACTTCAGAGGCAGCGACTGGGAAATGCTCCTAGTAAACATAAACAACAACACTGACCCCTTCCCGAACTTGCTATAATGCTGCTGCCCAGGAAATTGCTGTAATAATGAAATGTGCACACAGCCCCTGCTCTCCTTCTCCCATTTCTGTCCCTTTCACACTCGTAAAGGCTGTTGAATGGGTCTTAGACAAGAATGCATCAGTTAATAGCAGAATCCCTGCAAGGGCATCCTGCTCCCCTGCAGAGGCCTACTCACTTTCAAACTTCTAACTCCATTTTGCAACCTCACTTACTTCAAGATCTCTTTGAATTTAGCCAACAATCGGAAATGGAGGAATAAGAATGTCTCCCCCACTGATCAGGGAAGGACCAGGAGTGGGGCATTTAAACTCGGCACTTGAAAAAATATAGAAACAAGGTCTGATTTTCCTCTAAACTGGTGAAAATTAGAAGTAACTCCATTGAAATCAGTTTAAACCAGTGTAAATCAGGAGTGACACCACTAAAGTCAGTGTAGTTACACCAGTGTAAATTGGGAATAACTCTGCTGAAGTTAATGTGGTTACAGGGGTGACAGTATGGGAATCCTTTGGAATCCTAATAGCCCAGCTAAGAAACGCATTTTCATTTTCTAACCCATAAAAGATACCATAATAACCAGTATGCACTTTAATCTTATTTAAGGTGAGATTTTCTGAATGAGGCTAGATTAGATTTTAGGGGACTGGGGGCTGCGCATTCTCTCCCCACTGGTCCTACAAAGACCAAAGAGCTGTTGCTCACAGAGGTACTGTGAAAGTCTCACCTCTTTTCCCAAAACTTGTGGTTGAACTTCTACCAATACTGGATTATGCCTGGGTCAGTCTACAGCTTTGGGTGGAGCCCATCCAGAACCCAGGGGTTACACATGGTTCTGACACAAAAATGAGGCAAAGTTTGGCACCCTCAACCCACTTTCTCAGGGTTTTTTGGACCCAAATTGCAAAGCAAAACTCAAAGATCTCATGCTATATGAATGATATTGAGAAAAGGGTTGTCAGAGCTCCTAGGGACTGACACCACATAGACCACAGGAGGTCTACTCATAATCGACATGAACTTCTGTAAATCCCTGATTTTCTACTGTCTGAGAACATTCATTCTTTTGACTTTCTGAATGGCAATGGATCCATCGAGTGGTCTGACCTTTCAATCCAGAAGAGGCTATGCTAAGGACCCTCTTTTCCTTCAGGTCCCAGGCTCTTTCATTCATGTTAAAGGAAAACGTTAAAATTCAATAAAAGGTTAGTACTACCGTTTCTGTCATGGGGAGACTGACTACGTGTCTCAGAACTCCTAGGAAATGGAGTTATTAAGACCTGAAGAAGAGCTTTGTGTAAATTTAAAAGCTTGTCTCTCTCACCAACAGAAGCTGTTTCAATAGAAGATATTACCTCACCCATCTTGCCTTTCTTATTCAGAATAAGACAAGCAGTCTCTGTCCAGAGTGCTGAACTGGGCTCTCCCAAAGGCTGGCTCCTGTTGTCAAGAGACAATAGGGACATTGTAGACTCAGAGCATTAGACCCTTGTAGAACATTGGTTTGAAATTCACTCTTTGTCTCCATAAACCACTGATATCCTACTTGAGACCCATTTTGGGGATTTAAATTGCTGCATAGACTCATGCTGGCTCTCCCCTTCCACCCTTAATAACTAAATGCCATTCCTTGCCTTATTATCTCGAAACTGAAATGAATGTTTAAGGAAGAGATTTAATGTCAATTTCCAGTTTTCAGTGGGGCAAATCCCGAGATCCACACTCAATTCGTATTCAGGCCTTATGGATCCAAACTCCCATGTGCATCCATGAATTGGAAGAATAATAGATGTTAAGCCCAGAAGGGACCATTGTGATCATTCAGTATGATTTTCTGCATAACCCAGACCATGGAAATTCACCTAACAATTCCTCTATCAAAGGTCAAATTAGAGCTTTTGGTCAAATTAGAGCAAATCCTAGAGTATTGCCTGGGAGAAAAAGAATAAGACCCTCAGAATCTGACCCGTACAATTGTATTCCCTGAATTAAACACACTTCTGAATCCCCTTCTCAGATATTTTAAAGGCTGTATTATCACCCATGCTATGCAATCCCTCTTTAGTGTACATATTAATACACAGCATCTGGTTGTGAAGGAGAGACAGAACATGTGGCAGTTCCACGAAAAACAAATACTTTAAGGACTGTGTGATGACTGAAGTCAAATTACCCAGGGGTTCTTTCTCTTTAAATTATTCTACTATGAAATTCTCATCTGCAGGCTGTAAAGGGGAAACGACAGAGAGAAAAGAAACAGCTTTCCCTTGTCTAAACTTCCTGGAGAGTCTGTCGCGCTAAGTGCAGGCCTGTCTTCTCTCGTTTGTGTTAACGGCGTCTAAATCACTCTTTCAACTCACTGCCTTCCACGGCAGGAGCTGAGGTAGCAGCACAAATGGATCCTTAAGCACAGGGGGCTAGCGTGCGCTATTTCCATATACACATTGTAGGTTCTATTAGCTGAAGCTTTTTCGTCTCTTGATTCCATTAGGAAAATGAATTTTCTTTTTTGTTTTGGATCCTTTGGAACAATACTGCTTGCATGGGTTTAACCCATGTCATACTCAGTGGCCAAGGAATGGGATTCCCTCCCAGTGCATCAGGACTTTCTGTACTTCATTTGAGAGGAAGGATGGTCCAGTGGTTAGAGCATAAGTGTAGGCTTCAAAACAGGTGGGTTGAATGCCTTGCTCCACCCAGAGATCATGTGGGACCTTAGTAAGTCATTTTGTCTCTCTGAGCCTCAGCCTCTCATCTGTGAAATGGGTATAATAGCACTTCCCTACCTCACAGGGGTGTTGTGAGCAAAAGTACTAGAGCTGGTCAGGAATTTTCTGTCTGAATGATATTCCGATGGAAAATTCACCATCTGCAAAATCTAAATTTCCCACAGGGAAAAAAATTACCAGAAAACGTTGATTTTCCATCAGAAAAAATGTTCTCAGCTCCACAATCGCCCCATTCCTTGCCTGCCTGCCAGGCGGGATGCTGAGGAATCAGGATGCCCCGGGCTTCCAAACTCTCAGCTCCTCAGAAACCTGGAAGCTTCAGCTCCCTAATCCCTAGACTCTCTGAGTTGCCCAGCTCCAACATCTGACAAGTTCCTGGGACTTCCGGCAGTTTAGGGAGCCTTGGAAACATTTCAAAAATAATGAAGCAAAATGTTGCTTTGACATCTTCTAATGGAAACTCTGGAATTCCCATTCTATGGAATATTTCAACCTTTTGATGTTTTGTTCCACTTCCAAAAGATTTGTTTTTTTATAGAGATAAATTCAGAATTTTCCCCGGAACAGGAATTCCAGTTTGCAGCCAGACCTAACAAATACATTAAAGACGGTGAGATGCTCAGATACTATGGTTAGATACTACGGTTACAGGGGCCACATGGTTACAGGGGCCACATAAGTAAATTGAAGTAGGGAAGAGAAAGATTCCCTCTTCATCACTGCTTTGTTATTAGAGCTGGCCAGAAAATTTTCTGTTAAATATTTTGGAAGATGACTTTTTTTCTTCATTTAAAAAAACAAACAAACAACCAAAAACTAAACACAACCAAAAACTGAAAATATTTCAGTTTTCTGGAGCCCCCAAAATTTGGGTCTACAAGTTTTCATTTAAAAATAATCCTGGACATTGCAAAAGAAATCAACATTTTAAGCCAAAATTTTCATTAAAAAGCTATTTTGTTTAAAAAAAAAAAGGATTGACCAAAATTTTCAACCAACTCTATTTGTTATCATCAAATATAAAATACTTAGTCTCACATTTAGGATTCTAGACTGACTCCACCTCAAATCTGTCCAGCCATCACCTTCTAATAGATGTTTGTTGATGGTCTATGGGAAATAAAAAAGTCTCAGTCCAGTCCCTAATGGAATGACGTTAACATCCCCAAAGTCACCTTGTTACCCAAGGTTTCCAGAACCCAAAGCAGTGGTAACTTAACTGTTTCACTCCAGGTGTTGCCAGGAATAAATCAATGGGAACACAGTTATTCTGCTGGATGAAGGATTAATACAGGCAAGCGTGTTCTTATCTAACAATACAATTTATTAGATTTAAGCACAGACATACAAAAGCAACAGGTTTAGAATATCCCAAACAATTACCTAGAATCTGGGATGGTACTGAGTACTTTACCGCAGGTCTGCGATGGCCAGTCACTTCCCCACTGGGGAGTAAGGTGTCAGAAAAAACATCCCTCAGGATAGCTTCAGAGGACGGCTACAAAATACATTCTATTATCTAGACTTTTATAACTAACTTTTGCAAAACACACAGCTCATAGTGACCCCTATCGGGTCATCACCTCTCCTAACTTCAATAAACTACTTAGCAACAAACATTCTTAACAACCTTGGTCATAATAAGCTTCTATATCAAAGGCACCCAGAACTCAAGGTTTCCATCCACTTATTTTCTTTCAGTCTCAAATTGTTGACTCTTTCTCCCTCCTGTTCTGATTAGCAGAAACTGCATGCCTGCAAATGCATTTGACCTTGGCTCTAGAAGCCCGGCTTGTTCAAATGAACCCTTAACTGTGTGGTGTTCTATTTTATTAATTCATGGTAGCTGAATGCATATAATAAGCTTCATCAAAATCTGGGGTACACAGACCCCTCAAATCCAGGACAACAACCTCAGCTGGCATCATTGCTTTGCTTGTTTTGATCTGGAAAAGGGGGTAAACAGTGAGGTGGCAAAATTTGCAGATGATACAAAATTACTAAAGATAGTTAAGATCCGGGCAGACTGCGAAGAGCTACAAAAGAATCTCTCAAAACTGGATGACTGGGCAACAAAATGGCAGATGGCATTTAACACTGATAAATGCAAAGTAATGCACATTGGAAAGCATAATCCCAACTATACATATAAAATGATGGGGTCTAAATTAGCTGTTACCACTCAAGAAAGAGATCTAGGAGTCATTGTGGATAGTTCTCTGAAAACATCCACTCAATGTGCAGCGGCAGTCAAAAAAGTGAACAGAATGCTGTGAATAATTAAGAAAGAGATAGATAATAAGACAGAAAATTTCATGTTGCCTCTATACAAATCCATGGTACACCCACATCTTGAATACTGTGTGCAGATGTGGTTGCCCTATCTCAAAAAAGATATATTGGAATTGGAAAGGGTTCAGAAAAGGGCAACAAAAATGATTAGGGATATGGAACAGTTTCCTTATGAGGAGAGATTAATAAGACTGGGATTTTTCAGCGTGGAAAAGAAACGGCTAAGGGGAGATATGACTGAGGTCTATAAAGTCATGACTGGTATAGAGAAAGTAGATAAAGAAGTGTTGTTCACTACTTCTCATAACACAAGAACTAGGGGGCACAAAATGAAATTAATAGGCAGCAGGTTTAAAACAAATAAAAGGAAGTATTTCTTCACAGAACGCACAGTCAACCTGTGGAACTCCTTGCCAGAGGATGTTGTGAAGGCCAAGACTATAACATGGTTCAAAAAAGAACTAGATAAATTAACGGAGAATAGTCCATCAATGGCTATTAGCTGTTTGCCAAAAGCTGGGAATGAATGACAGAGGATGGATTACTTGATCATTACCTGTTCTGTTCATTCTCTCTGGGGCACCTGGCACTGACCACTGTCGGAAGACAGGATACTGGGCTAGATGGACCTTTGGTCTGACCCAGTAAGGCCATTCTTATGTTTTACAGAATTTGGCTGCTTTAATTTGCACTGGTGGGTCCAAACCGGGCACGCTGAAATGATGCAGAACATCCAGGCAAGTCATCCTGGCCCAGGTACTTTTGTTGCACCATGGTTACAAACTCCGTGCTCTGCCAGCATTGCAAGTAAGGCTGGTCAATGTTGTTTTTTATTAAAAGTTTTCTTTTCCCATTAAAAATTGTTTTTGTTTGTTTGTTTGAAAATATAGATATTCATGAAAAAATGTTTGACTAACATTTTTCAAAACAATTTTAAATGGAAAAAGATACCCCAAAATATTTGAATTAAAATCATTTTTGTTTATAAAGAGTGGGAAATTTCTCCACTTTCAGTATTTTTGATTCAACCCCCCTCCCCCCCCCGAAAAAAAAGGAGCAAAAGGCAATAAACGTAGAGAAGTGTGTATGCCGGGGAAACACACACTTTTATTTAAAAAAAGGAACTATTTTCTCCTTTTCTCAGTGAAAACAGGAGAAAATAGTAAAAAACAATCTCATTTCCTTTTGAATTTTTTTTTTTTTTTTTTTTTTTCAATAAAAAAAAAACCCAAGTGAAATTAAAACTGTTCATTTTTCTTAGAGAATTATTGTGAAAACAAAAGAGAATTTCAACCAGTTCTAACTGCAAGGCCTGTCGATCACAGTACCCACCTGAGAACTATAGGAAGAGCAACACTTTGATGCTGGTGTATAATGTCTATATAATGGTTATATCTATAGCTTTCTATTGGGCTGAAGCCTCTTCAGAGTTTCATGCAACTGAGGTGTGGGGCAAGTCACAAATGGCCTTATAGCACCTATATCCCCTCTTTGTCCCCTAGTCCTAGTTCAGCCTTAAATGCAACTCGGTGAAATTTAGAGCAACTTTGAGGCTGCTCTATCTAGTAACAACAAACAAAGAGCTATTTCATTAGCCGGAAATTGCTAGAACCCAGAAAAGCTCTGGCCACATTTCTTTCCCCTTGACTTGCTCCTGACCCTCCACCTCTGTGGGCCTGAAAGGCCTTGCAACATTGTCATACAGAGAAGGCTAGGGAAGTCAAGGACTGCATGAGCCTTGCAGATTGACCTGCCTGCTCAGGCAGCCCTTCCAAATCAGGGCTCAGGTACTTGTGTGAGAAGTGGACACTGCTGTTGCCTATTGTCTAAGAGCATGTAAACGCTGCAAAGAAAAACCCGCAGCACTGAGTCTCAGAGTCTGGGTCAACTGACTCAGGCCCGTGGGGCTCTGGTTGTGGGGCTCAAAATAGCACTGTAGACGTTCAGGCATAGGCTGGCGCCCGGCTCTGAAATCCAGTGATGGGGGAGAATCTCACAGCCCAGGCTGCAGCTTCTATTCTTAGCCCCGTAGCCCCAGCCTCACAAACCCGAGTCAGTTGACGTGGGCTCTGAGATTTGGCGCAGCAGGGTTTTTTTCTGCAGTGCAGACATAACCTAAGCAGCTTGTGGGCAAACTGTGAGCTCCATTCTCCAGGGCTGTCAGCCTCAGCACCTTTCACCAGCACTGGAGTTGCAGAAAAATAAAGCTCTGAACGTGTGTTCAACAGGGTAAGTTGATCCAGCTGGACTCAAACAATAGCAAGGGAAAGAAAAGCACGCACTTTCCAGCCCAGCATGCAGTACGCTAGCTCCGTCTTCATATCGTCGTTGCTGCTGGAAGCCCTATCTCTGGAGTGTTATAGTCACCGAAAGAGAGAGTCTGCCTAAGGGCTCTCTTGCTAAAATTGCTTCCATTTAGAACTATTTATCAGCATTTTCATGCCATTTTTCAACCACTCTTCTCAGCAGCTCTGTGCAATGCAAATCCCTCTCAGTCACCACTGCCAGCTAAAATGCCCAGCCTGATAAAATATAACATGCAAGGAAAGGGAATTAAACAGCAGACTGGCTACCCTGGGCTGGTGGGGAGAAGGTGGGTAGATTTCCCAGACATGTGTATGCAGTCACCTCTCAGGGTATGTCTACATTGCAATTAAAAACCTGCAGCTGGCCCGTGCCAGCTGACTCCAGCTCACGGGGTTGTTTAATTGCAGTGTAGATGTCTGGATTTGGGTTGGAACCTGGGCTCTAGGACCTTGTGAGCTGGGATGGTCTCAGAGCACTGGAATGTCTACACAGCAGTTAAACAGCCCTGCAGTCCGAGCCCCGCAAGCTGGAGTCAGCTGGCATGTGTCTAATTACAGTGTAGACATACCTTCAGAGGGAGGGAAATATATGGTGTTGCCAGAGACGAGGTGAAATACAACCCTGTGAAAAGGCCCAGCACAAAGGCCAATGCCCCATTTAAGTCCCACCTGAGCTTTATGTTGAAGGCTTGAGTGGTACGAGCGTCACCCATATCTGCTGATGAAAGCATTCAGGGCCTGAGCTCAAAACACACCTCTGATTTTGTGGGTGCAATGTTATGCCTGCAACTGACTGCAGGCACAATGGCAAGTATAAATGTGACTGTTTCACTTGGCTGCCTGATTTGCAGGGACAACCAGATCACTAACGGTGCATAAGCTGCTTTTTGCATCTGCACATGTGAAATTGTGCTCATAGAGTTACAGGCCAAGTTGAGATCTTGTTTCACATTAGATCTGCAAAGTTTTACACTAGCTGGGTTCTGTCAGCTGCTTGCCCATATGCTGCTCCCTTCAGACAGCTTCCAAAAAGACAGTTCGCAAACATGAGACATGCCGAATGAAATCACGATACACCTCTACCCCGATATAACGCTGTCCTCGGGAGCCAAAAAATCTTACCGCATTATAGGTATTGAACTTGCTTTGATCTGCCGGAGCGCGCAGCCCCCCCTCCCCCCGGAGCACTGCTTTACCGCGTTATATCCGAATCCGTGTTATATCGGGTCGCGTTATATCTAGGGTCGCTTTGATCTAGCCAGCTGCAACAATTATAACAGGGAAGCTGTTGTTGCTTCATTGCTATAGTTATTGGAACTAGCAAGTTCAAAGCTTGCTCAGGTCTGTCTACACATGCTGCAGTGACCCCTCTGACTGCAGTGTAGACATACCCTCTGCCATAATACTTTCCTGAATCGGAGCCTTACACTGATGCAAGTGAGAGCAGAATCGAAATCCATAGGACATTTTTCTTGCTCCTTCCTAAAAGAACAATACAATTATCTGGTGGTTTCTCTGGCCCTTTAAAATCTTTTATTTTGCCTTAAAAAAAAATCTGACTGATTCAATTAAAAAAATAACAACCCACAACAGACAAAGAAACTTCTAACACCTTAGAAGCTTTTAGACAGCAGCCTACAACCCACACAGCAAGTTGCCGGAGAAGAATTACCTGACATAATGAAATTCAAACGCAGCTTCCTAGCAGCAGACTATCGCTTGGGCCTGGAATACCATGGAGTCTGGGTGAATGAGGGAGTAATGAAGCACTGCGTCTCATGTCATTGACTCCACCATTTAAAGTGCCGCATTCATAACACAGGATGCGGGCTGCTGGGCCCTGCTCTTCTTCACTAAATTGAAATGGTTCCATGGGGGACTATGGCAATGGGGTTGAAAGGAAAATAGCATTCGGCTCCAAATGTAGAGAGAGAAAATGCTGACAATGTTCGCTGCATAAGTCAACATCTGGAAATAGTACTGAGGATGCATTACCTCTGCTGGTTTGTGGTAGAGTATCCAGAAATGTCTAGCACTGAGATGTAGGTATTTCCTCTGCTATATGATGGGATTCAAGAACCTCCAGTGCTGAGATGTGCTCACCTCTGATACACTATCAAACACCAACCAATAACATCAGACATGGAGATGTGTAGAACCTATAATATCTTACCATCATGTCATCCAGGAACTTCCCCCATCTGAGATACAAATATATGTGTTATTAATTCTATGCATACATTACATGCATTATAGAAATGCAAGGTCTTATTACTGTCTATTACCTTGAGTATATATTAGAACAACAGCATTCAGAACACAACGCACTAGGACACACAAACTTTCAGGTGCAAACACTGAGATCCTTATTGTGTTGTTACACAGGTAGGCAAACCTCCCATTCAAGTTAGTAGTGACATCAAGAGTTGGTCCTGACTGTGAGAGATCATCCTCTCCTCTGGGAACGTAGATTACTGAGGTGTGACTGCCTTTCCTATTCAGAACAGGACATAAGCACATGCTTAACTTTAAGCATGAGTTTAAAGCCCACTGAGGCCTCAAGAATATGCTGTTCTGAAGGATGTTTTCCCGAATCAGGGCCTAAAACAGGAGTAACTCATTCAAAACCACCATAAGTGAGAACAATGAAAACATCTAGGAAACGAAGATGCAAAAGAGTACATTGTCCAGTGCCACACATCGCTCATTTAGAAATGCCTTAATTACACATCTGGAAGCGAATATTAAGCCATAGGAAAGCATATTTTTAATGGATGTGTGGGTGGGTGGACACACAAGATACTGATTCAAACTATCTTTATGATTCTTCAGACCTTTAAGAAATCAATTTTTGACCACTTCCTCTCGCTCGCTCTCTGGCCGAAACTCAGACCTCATTCTGGGATCCCTCAAAGAATTCTTTTGGTAGAAAAAAACCCCAAAAGGGCAAAAAACAAGCAAACGAAAAAAAGGAAGGGTTCCTGTGGAATCAAAGTTCAGCTTTCTGTCAATTGCTTTTTAAAAGAGACTGAAAACTAACTAGGAGCAGGCATTCTAAAGTAAAAAAAAAAAATCATTTTAAAATACAACCCACCGCTCAAAAAAAAAAAAAAAGATGATTAAACTTATTTTACAGCAGTTTATTAACTATTCAAGTTAACCCTTCATCTAGAATCAATTCCTGATGCTCTAACCCTGTCCTTGCACTGACTAATCGCTCCATGAGATTCTCTCTGATACCCGCCCCTTTGCAGCCTGCCAGCCCAAGGGCTATTTTGATGGCTTAGGTGAAACTTCAATTGTGCATAGGCTTCTGCACAAGGCTGAATTTCACCCTCATTGAGAGCCAGCCTAAATAAAGACTTTAGCCCTGAATCCACAAGCCATCTTTATTAAGCAAAACATTTAAGTACAGTACAGGTCTGTCGCATCTTACGTGCATTTAACATGCGCGATTTCAGCTTTACGCGGTCGGCAAAAATAAAAACAAAAACAAAGAGAAAAAATAACAATTTTAATACTGTACCTGTAGTGCGGGTGATTTTGCCCACCATTCAACTCAATGTAATTTTGACTATACATGGTTTTCGCTTTAAGCGCTAACTGCGGAACGGAACGGAACCCGTAAGATGAGACTCGCCTGTATGTGCTTTGCTTTATGCATGTGTTTAAGTCAACAGAACCCTAAGGGACTCAAGCCCATGCTTAAAGTTAACCCTATCCTGCAGTGCTCTGTTGAGGTTAAGCATCAGCATGTTTGATGAATGAGGGCCAGTGAGTGTAAACCTATTGCTATCTGATGTCAGGTCAAAGCTCCTATTGATTTCAATGAGACAGGATCTAGACCTTAGTAAATATTGAGTAACCACAAAGTAAGAACTTCAAAAACTGGTCTGATCCAAGTTTGCCTGAGTGAGGAAGGAGTACAATATGAATCAGGACTTCAGCGTTTTGCCAATAGGTTTACACAAGCTCCTGTCTTCCTCTTCCACCACCTACCACTCAGTCAATGCCTTTCCCACCAAGCCGATCCACTTTATCCCATTGCCTGCGATGGAGCACTAGGTCCAGGTTAACTATAAACTGCTCAAGATAGTTAAGACCAAAGCAAACTGTGAAGAACTTCAAAAAGATCTCACAAAACTAAGTGATTGAGCAACAAAATGGCAAATGAAATTTAATGTGGATAAATGTAAAGTAATGCACATTGGAAAAAATAACTCCAACCATACATACAATATGATGGGGGCTAATTTAGCTACAATGAATCAGGAAAGAGATCTTGGAGTCATCGTGGATAGTTCTCTGAAGACGTCCACGCAGTGTGCCGCGGCAGTCAAAAAAGCAAACAGGATGTCAGGAATCATTTAAAAAGAGATAGAGAATAAGACGGAGAATATCTTATTGCCCTTGTATAAATCCATGGTACGCCCAACATCTTGAATACTGTGTACAGATGTGGTCTCCTCATCTCAAAAAAGATATACTGGCATTAGAAAAAGTTCAGAGAAGGGCAACTAAAATGATTAAGGATTTGGAACGGGTCTCATATGAGGAGAGATTAAAGTGGCTAGGACCTTTCAGCTTGGAAAAGAGTAGACTAAGGAGGGATATGATGGAGGTATATAAAATCATGAGTCATGGGGAGAAAGTGAATAAGGACAAGTTATTTACTTGTTCCCATAATATAAGAACTAGGGGCCACCAAATTAAATTAATGGGCAGCAGGTTTAAAACAAATAAAAGGAAGTTCTTCTTCACACAGCACACAGTCAACCTGTGGAACTCCTTGCCTGAGGAGGTTGTGAAGGCTAGGACTATAACATGGTTTAAAAGAGAACTAGATAAATTCATGGAGGTTAAGTCCATTAATGGCTATTAGCCACGATGGGTAAGGAATGGTGTCCCTAGCCTCTGTTTGTCAGAGGGTGGAGATGGATGGCAGGAGAGAGAGATCACTTGATCATTATCTGTTCAGTTCACTCCCTCTGGGACACCTGGCATTGGCCACTGTCGGCAGACAGGATACTGGGCTGGATGGACCTTTGGTCTGACCCAGTACGGCCGTTCTTATGTTCTTTTGTTCTTATAACCCCCACACAAATTAAGCCCATCCTCCCGTCCTTCACCCTGAAACCTCTGATTGCACAGTCCCCAGCATTGCCTAGTGACACAAAAGTAATTTTACTAAGTAGGGAAATTTGTTGTTTTTTGTTTCATGAAAACTGTTAATTTGCTATTAAATCTCTTGTTGAAAGACTAATAGCTTAATGAATGCATTAAACATGTGCAAATTAGGGCTTTTTTTAAAATGCATTCTTTAGTTGCAGATTGAAAGGGTATGATACATCATCATTGGCTCAGTGGGAATTAATGAAGCACTAGGCCATCTTCTGTCATGGAGGCCAGACTTATGAGTGATCCCCTGAATTCCACATGCAAGCTTCATCCCAGGTCCGTTTCCTGCCTGCAACATATATCTTTCCCCCACCCTGCTCTTCCCGGTTACCGCTGATGTTCATGAAATAAAAATGCAGTTTCCAGATCAGTTTGATAATGAAAAGTAGCCCGTTGCTGATGACAAATGTTGTTTACGGTCAGTAGAAAAGAGGCTGGAATGGTGAGTGAATATATTAAAGGAGGAGAGGATAGCTTTTATATTCATTATAGTGCCATTTTAGCCCACAAAGGCACATAACCTTTATCTTCCGCCCTCCATCATGCAGTCACTTTCAGATATCTACATTAGAATAAAAAAAAGCTGCAGACATTGTGCTTTGCATTAGCTGTTATCAGCAAAGACGACATTTTCCACCAGTCAAATGGCACTTGTCATGAGAATACCATCGCTCTAAACATACCTATCTGTGGTCTCTGGGAAGCGTCCTCTGTAATGATGGGCTCACCACTGTTCCCAACAAAACTGAACCTGCCTAGGTCATTGGTTGAAAACCAGCACAAGGGTCCTGGTCATACAAACACTAAGATAGGTTGCTCTGTCCACGTTAAGGGCTGTGGAGGCACAGTGGCCAGCTCACCATATTCCAAGGCATGGCCCCTTTACAAAGAGGGTAGTTCCTAGTAGGGTCACGAGACCAAGGTGAGATGGAGGCCTCAGGGGGCCAAGTCATGTGACTCGCTATTGAGGGTTATAAAGGAAAGGTTCTTCGCTCAGTCAAGGGGGAGCCTAGCATCAGGAGATACCTGTAAGGGAGGCTCCCCTGTGGCAGAGCCAGGATGATGGTGGGCTGGGGAAGCCTGCCAGGATTCGAGCACACACCCAAGAAAGAGGGCGGTGCCCTAAGAGAAGGAGAAGTTTGAGCCCAGGAACCCTGGCTAGGAAAAGCCCTGGTGGAAGGTCTCTCCAGAGGGGTCCAGGAGCAGCAAAGCTCCCCTGTTCAGAGAGAACTGGGAAGCCAAGACCTGAAGTTTTAAAGGAGGAAGGATTTGAGCCAGCAGAGGCCAAAGGGACTGTGTTTATTTGTGAATTGTTAGAAACTGAACTCCAAAGAGAGGGAGTGTTATTTTTAAATTCCCGTGCATGTGTGACCTGACTGGAGAACCAAGAGGGGTAATGGAGGCAGGATGGCACACTCTGGGATGGAACCCTTCAACCAACCCAGAGTCATGTAATCCACCACCTTACCCTCCCTTCAATCTCTTCCTAAACTTACCCCTGCTGTGATGTCTAACAAACACTATCAGGGGCTAACAGAGAGGCAGGTGGTAGACCCAAACAATTGCCTACTGTGCCAAACTTACTACCTTGTCCTCCCATTCCCTGACCTCTCAATTAGTTTGTTTCATCCACCATTGTGCCTTGTCATATACCTAGACTGGGATCTCTTTGAGGCTGGGATCTTCTTGTTACTTGTTTGAACAGGGATTAGCGCAATGAACTTCTAACCCTTGACTAGGGCCCCTGGATACTGCCCTGTTACAAATAATAAACAACAACAATCAATTAGTAGTAGCAATATTGTAGTGCCCAGGAGTTCCAGACTCTCCATACAGATCACATGGAAAACTCAACATTGCACGGCTAAGAGCGAAAAGGAATGTCAAACACCTGATGCTAAGAGAACTTTTCACCAGGGTTTCTTTGCTCGATGCACACGGTGAAGAAGAGCTCCAGAAACTTGGAATTGCTTTCCCCTAGTTTGTGATGAATTTGGACTAACCATCATTCTAAAGAAGACAACGATTATGGCATATGGTGTGTTGACCGCAGCAGAAGTGTGACTTGCTATTGCCATGCTAGACGTTGCTATCTAGGATCAACTGTACCTGGTAACTTATTTCTCGATGGTGGGCTTAATTCTTGCTACAGAAAGGCATCTGACTAGCCAAGCGGATATGGGAAAACAGGAAAATAACATCGAACACCAAGAAACGGGTTTACGAGATGTGCATTCTGAGCACATTGCTGTATGGTGGCGAGACCTGGACCACCTACAGCAGGCATAAGAGAAGGCTAAACACCTTCCACACCCACTGTCTTTATCATATTTTAAATATCAAGTGGGAAACCAAAGCTCCTGACACTGAAGTACTTGAAAAAGCAAAATTACCCAGTCAAATACTGTTCTCAAACAAAAACATCTGTTGGGTTGGTCATCTGCACTGGATGGATGATGGACACATTCTGAAGGATCTCCAGTATGGAGAACTTGTTGAGGCTCCAAGGCCACTGGGCTGACCTAGGCTCAGGTTTAGGGATGTTTTCAAGAGGGACTTGAAAACTTAACATCAACCTTGCAAGCTGGAAAGATGCAGCTAGCAACAGTCCGCACTGGAGGGCTGCGCTGAGCAAGGAGTCAAAGGGGCTGAAGAGAGTTGGTTGAGAGAGAGAGAGGAAAGCAAAGAGACCGAAGAGGAAAGTGCAGCAGCCCTTCGGTGCTGGTAGAGAACTGACTTCATCTTCTGGCCCCGGCTGCACCTGACACCTGCATTATCTTTGGCGTGGACTGTCGCTTGAGAATTGGACTTTCTAGCCACTTCCGCTGCTGCAGCATGACACACAGTAACAGAACTGCTTTGGCGCTTACCCAAGGGCTTTTCGAGATGAACAACTTCCATTATTATCATAGCATCCAGGAGCCACAGTCATGGACCAGGACCCAGGTGTGCTGGCTACTGTACAAACACAGGAAGAAAAGATGGTTCCTGTCCCAAAGAGCTTACAATATTCCTTGCTCACATAATCTGTTGTATTGACTCCAGCAAGACCACTCCTAAGAGTAACGGCTGGCGGGCTCAGCACAAAGTTGAAAGGGAGCTAAAGTTGTAACCATCGCTCTTTTGTGGCCTCGGTGAAATGTGCTGGAACATCTCAGTCTAGTGCCTAATTGCACAGGTGCACATAAATCACGACCACCACAGGCACCTCCAGTGTCAATCTCAAGCCAAGGACAGAATGGGTTACAGGATCCAAAATAGCCTCTTGCCCCGGGCAGGCAACTGTGGGAGAAATTGTGCCATGCAGCATCTGCTCCACAATGCTGCCAGTCCTGGACCTTTCCCCAGCACTGAATTACTAATGTGGACTTGATCATGCTCTTGGTGACATCAGAGAGAGTTTTGCCATAGTTTTCAATAGGAGCAGGAGCAGTCCCTAACCAGCAAAGGCATGAGTGACCCGAGAGTCTGAATAGCAGCGAGCGGACTCAAAGCAAAGCAAGATTCTGCTGCCTCGTCCCTGCACCGAGGTTTAATCTGCGGATGAGATTTCTGTGGACGAAATGTGGGAACTATTTATGGATGCTCTAAAAGGCCCCAGGGCAGTCTCTGTGACCATTCAGACATCGGCAACTTCTTCATTTTTTAATTTATAAATGAAATAAAAATTTAAGGAGTAAGTGACTCCTCGGCTTGAGCTGTCTTTTGCATCAAGGTAAAAGGATAGATCCTCATGCCAGAAAGTCCCCTTTGGGATGCTCCAGTGGGGGCAAAAGTGACTCGCAGCTGGACATTCCCTCCAATGTAAGGAAATCTCTAGCTGGCGTAAGATCCAATGCTAATCTATGCTACCTCATCACACAGTCCCCTCACTCCCAGCATAAGGGGGAAGGCAGGAACATGCCAGAGAAAGGAGCGTGTGGGAGGAGGTGTGGATTAACTCCAGCAACCCCTGCTGCCATAACAGCCACTAAAGGGGCCGTTACAAGGTGGTGCCATTTATTCTTATTAATAATAGCTAACTCTGACACAGCACTTTTCATCAGTAGGTCTCTTAGCGTGTCACAAAGGAGGGAACTATCATTATCTCCATTTTACAGATGAGGAAACTGAGGCACAGACAGCAGAAATTAGAGCAACAAGGCAGCACAGAAACAGGCCCCTTATTCCTGCAGCAGAATTAACAGGGTGCCTTTATGTCCTGTCATTTGTGATGCATTCAGCTTCTCCCTTCTCCCATTCCCTATAATACACATACACGATATGCTTCATCCTATGACAACTGGGATCACTTTAGCCATCAGTTTCCATTACCTCAGACTCATGGGGTAAAATCCTGGCTCTCTTGAAGTCAATAGGAACTTGGGCTGGATTTCACTCATGGTGTTTTGCTTGCAAGTGGACATGGGATGGATCTTCTTTCATCCTGCACTGAAACCAAAGCATGGAGTGAGATGGTGAGGTAGGTTCTGACTATGGGTCCCTGTTCTTCGGCAACATTTGAGAGCCAGAAGACAACCAAGCTTCTCTTCGGGGATCCATCTACATTTCTCCAAGACCTAAGACCCAGATTCCCCAAAGGGATTTAGACTCCTAACTCCCATTGAAATCAATAGGAGTTAGACACCTAAATACCTCTGGAGAATCTGGATTTGTGTTCTTGCCTGATGTTACACCTGCCTCTCGTAAACAGATCCATTGGTGTATTACTGCTTAGTTAGTTAGGTGGTGGAGAGGCAGAGGAAAGCACTGGTCTGTGAGTTAGCTGGGTTATTAGCATATGGGACATTGCCACCCTTCTGCCTGCAAGGGGACTAGATGAATAGAAGGTTGCAAAGTGCTTAAGGGTGCAGCTACACAGCGAGCTCCAGAGCCCAGGTCAACAGACCATGCCTCATGCTATGGCATTAGAAATAGCTGTGTAGGCCCCACGGCTCGGGCTGGAGCTCAGGCTCTGAAGCCTAGGCAGGGGGGTGGGCTCCCAACCACGAGCTCCTGCCTGAACCTGAACATCTACTCAGCTGTTTTTAGTGCCGGAGTCCGAGCATGAGTCTGTTGACCTGG
The DNA here is from genome assembly GCF_002925995.2 of Terrapene triunguis. NCBI lineage: Eukaryota > Metazoa > Chordata > Testudines > Emydidae > Terrapene > Terrapene triunguis. Next base: position 4,188,429 of record NW_020664589.1, on the reverse strand, counting down.
GCTCTGTGACCTGCTGCCGTGGGTTATGTAAACGTACCCTTATCAGAGACCACATCGCCCAAGCACTGGACACAGCTTTCAAGGTGTAAACTGCTGTATAAGTGCTAAATGCTCCTGTAACTGAATTATAGCTATTTCTGGTGGGAAACAGGATAGCCCTTGCATGGTACAACACAACACAATAGCTGTATAAAACAAAACACACTTCCAATAAAACCTATAGAAACGACTTGGAGGGGGGGGATTTGTCTAAGGCAACAGAGCTCTCACACGTGCTCTTCTTAACCTTTAATAAATATGCTTGACCCAGCCTTGGATAGTGGCACATGTTGGTGCATTATTAATAGGAGAAAATGATGTAACCCTGGAACTCAAATGTAGTTATAACGTTGCCTATTGTCTGGGTTGCTTTATTTCCTTCGGTACAGCACAGTAAGGAAGCACAAGGCCAGGGTTAGATTGTGATGCCACTTCTAATATGTAAAGAGGGAACACTTATGATTCAGGTGGCGTCTGCATATAGGCTACTGAATGAAATATAATGACCGCGCTCCACTACTTTGTCCATTAGTTGGATGCTGTGTGGATGCCTATGAGGGAAAAAAATATACTTTAGACTTATACTTTCCATTATGGATTATGAAGAAAACAAGGTACATCCAGGCGGACAACTAGCATCTGACTGCAAAGGCTTGAGTGCGTTTTGCAGTGTCCAGGTATCAAAGGTGCATGGCCTTCCCACTATCATTACTGTTTATTAGAATTACAGCAGTCCCATTTTGCTAAGCGCTGCACAGACATATAGTGAGAGAGCAGCCCTGCTCCAAAGTGCTTACAATATAACTAAACAAGGAAGATGAAGGGTAAGAGGGGAAACAGAGGCACAGAGAATGGACATGACGTAGCCAAGGACACACAGCAGGTCAGTGGCAGAGCTGGAAATAAATCCCAGGTCTGCTATCTCCTAGTCCAGTATAATAACCAGTAGGAAATACTGCCTTCCTTCTTCCTCACCTGTTACGTGTGGGGGTCCCTGGAACCAAGTTGTTCTGACACTGCTAATCTCAAATTGGAAGCCCTACTTTGCCTCCTGCAGGGCATAAGTGAGGGAGGTTATTAGGAAGAGCTGATTGTTAGTAAGGCACAGACAGGGGCGGTTCTATGTTTTTTGCTGCCCCAAGCAGGGCAGTCAGGCGGGCTTCGGCGGCGCGCCTGCGGGCGGTCCGCGGTTACACAGATTCAGCGGCGTTTCTGCGGGTGGTCTGCCAGTCCCGCAGCTTCAGCGTACTTGCCGCCGAATTGCCGCCGAAACCGCGGGATCGGCCGCCAGAGGACCTCCCGCAAGCATGCCACTGAAGCCCGCCTGACTGCCGCCCTCACAGCGACCGATACGCCACCCCCCGTGACTTGCCGCCCCAGGCACGCGCTTACTGCGCTGGTGCCTGGAACCGCCCCTGGGCACAGAGCACTTCTCAGCCCTAGACATTAGACTAAACAGCTGTTGCTGCACCGGAAGTAACATGCTACCAGCTCCTGAGGGTTATGCCTGGCTCCTCCATCTCATGCAATGGAGAATGAGAATACTGCAGCCTGTCATTCTAGTCCGATGACTCCCTGCATCATTCACAATATTCACAATTGGGCTCTATTAGGTAATAAGGCAAGAAGTTTCCCACTGTGGAACGGGATAAAATGCATGGGACTTTCCTTTGCTTTTCCTAGCATTCTCTCCCTCCCAGATTCTGCCTGTGAGACTCTCTCTTCCCCCTCCCCCCCCCCCCCCAGCTCAGCCTTCTGCAGCCATGCAGAAAATGCTGAAGCTCAGGTGAAGTTTTAAGGATGCAGCAAGAGTTGAGGGGTGCTGACACAGAAATCATGTTTTATTTTAAGCAGGCCAATGCACACCCATTCCCCGGCCGCAGAGTTAGCAACCCAGCCCTCTCCGAGTGCCGTGACTCAGCATAAACAGGCCAGGCTGAGCTGGGTTCTGTCCTCCAGCCTTTGCTGTGGCGGGCTGGAAGGGGGGCATTTATTCCTGGCTGGGAAGATACTAAGGCCGGCTTGATCCCTGAGTTGGAACAGCCTGAGGAGACTCTGCAAACTGAGGGCACCGTGGCACTGCCTGGCCCAGAGAAGGGGAGGAATCCGGAGAGCAGAGTTTCTCTCATGCACCTGACAAGCGGCACAGATGCAGCACGAGCTGATGGAGTCTCTCGCCAGGGTGAAAATTGTGGTGGGAGGGCTGAGGGTTGCGGAAAGACATTGAGGAAGAGAGAGCTCCTGTCATAGGGCTCTGTTTGCAGCTAAACACTCATCCTTCCCTCCCCTCATGACTGAGCTGTGCCTTCTCAAGATAGGACAGGCCTGAATTTGACCTTCATTCGTACCATGTGTAATACCCCACCCCTGGCTAGGTTATCGGCAGCGGGGATAGAACCCCGGACCTACAGGTATAAAATGACAAATTTGTATTGTCTCAGTTAAAAGATTCAGCTGCTAGCTTGAGGCAAGTAGCCCGCTCATAAACCTCTGAGATCCCACCAGCACGGGGACACTGCCCACAGCCAAATACCATAGAATCTCAGTTATGAACACCTGGGAAATGGAGGTTGTTGTTAACTCGGAAATGTTTGTAACTCTGAACAAAACATTATGGTTGTCTTTGAAGAGTTGACAACTGAACATTGACTTAATAAAGCTTTGAAACTTTACTGTGCAGAAGAAAAATGTGGCTTTTAACCATCTTAATTTAAATGAAACGAGCACAGGAACAGTTCCCTTTCCTTGTTAATTTTTAAAAAAAATCTTTCCCTTTATTTTTTAGTAGTTTGCGTTTAACACAGTACTGTACTGTATTTGCTGCTGCGTTTTTTATTATTATTATTATTTTTGGTCTCTGCCGGATTCCATACTTCCGGTTCCAAATGAGGCATTTGGTTGACTGCTCAATTCATAACTCTAGCATCCCTAACTCTGATGTTCTACTGTACACTGACATCAATACAGGTTAGTTAGACAATCAAAGCAAGAACAGTGATCTGGCCAGCAACTCCAGCCACAGAGCAGCTGGTTGGTCCCAACGATTTTATCCTCAGTCCCAGAAGAGATCTCTGAAATCCTGCATTGATTCAGTTCTTGTGCTTTTTTTTTGGATCCAGAGAGCAGAAGGTGGGAACTGGGGAGTGAGGGACACTAATGTAGTTTCCACGTATTATACAGCAGTATTGATGTACCTACACTCCAGACTCAAACACCCCTAAACGTGGGGGCTGGGGGGACTCAGAGATGAATCCACAGAGAAACTTTGCAGACACAATATGCAAGAGAGACTTCTCCTGAAAACGCGGATGGTCCCCATAATCTGGGATTGTTTCTATCACAGGCAGGAGACATAAAACAAACCAAATGTCATCGGTTCCAAACCAGAAAGGCTTGAGTGGCATGCCCCATACCGAGACACAAATTCCCATGAATAAGGCACATTATATGTCGCTGAGACGGCTCAGCCCGTTTGCATGTTTTCAAGGCTAAACCAATTAGGACACAAAGCAGGTAGAGGCAGGAGGCAAACCCAGTGTTTGTTTATCAGACCTAAGGAACATGTAGTCTTCAAATTATAGCTTGGCTCTCTGAGTGTTCCAGCCTCCCAGTCCCTGTTTTAATAGCAGGTTATACTAATAACAGGCTGTTAGAAAACAATGCAGCAGAGCACAGGGGCACAGACGCATCCAGGTCACAAGGCAGGAGGCAGGGATCCCACAAGCTAGTCTTGGCTTTGAAGCTAATGAATGCAGTAAATAGGGAACCGCTGGAGCATACAAAATACGCCGTCCAACTGCCACTGAATTAAATTCCCTCCCACTGCCATACAGTCAAGCAAAGCCCATCTGATTGCACCTGAATCAGCTAATCTCTCAATGCCCATGAATCAACTGGCCATTTAAATCCTCTTCCTGCAGCCCTTGGCCATGCAAAAAAAAATCTCTCCAGCTGTTCTTGGGTCAAGCAAAACTCCTCTCATTGCACCTGAATTGACTAGCCATCTAATGCCCTTCCAGTGCCCATGAATTAACCAACCGCCTAACGGCCAGTCACTCCTACTGCCCCAGAGTCAAATGTGGTATCTCCTACTCACTGACCCATCAAAAATTGCCATCCAAAGATCCTTCCTTTGGCTAAGTCAAGCGAAGGCCTTTTTCGCTGTCCTTGGAATCAGCTCACATGGGCCACAGTCTCTCTTATGCCCCTTCTCCAGACTTGGTTCCCCCTGAAAAGCCTTCCCCACTGCTTAGGGTGACCAGATGTCCTGATTTTATAAGGACAGTCCTGATATTTGGGGCTTTGTCTTATATAGGTGCCTATTACCCCCCACCCTGTCCCGATTTTTCACCCTTGCTGTCTGGTCACCCTACCACTGCTTCAAAGTCAGTCAAAGGCCCTTTTCCTGCCTGACTCAACTCACCATTCTGAGTCTGTTCCCTGAATTGGTCAACTCAGGGCATCAAAGTCAAGTTCAATCCCACTGCCCCTAGTCAGCTGGTCCTGTGAAGCTCCTTCCACTTTCCAGAGGCCACTCTCCATTCAGAACTACTTCTCCAGGTACAAATTCAACCAGAGTCCCTCCTACGGCTTCCTAGTCAAAGCTAGTGACAAACGGGGCAGAAGGAAGGGTGATTTGTGGTTATGGCGCTGGACTGGGACTCAGGAAATCTGAGTTCAGGCCTTGGCTTCCTTGGGCAAGTCACTTAGTCTCAGTATAATCATAGAATAATATTTTCTTTTCCTGTCATGTTTAGTTAGACTGAAAGCATATTAGGGGAGGGAATTTATCTTACTCTGGGAGTTTATATTGCCTACCACAGTGGCCCTGGTTTCAGTTGGGGCCTCTTGGCACTACCATATTACAAACAATAGTAACAAGTTCCTTTCCCTGTGAAGCATCCAACAGTGATTGTTCCAGACATAACAGTCAACAGTTCTGATAGACTGAAAACAAATTGTGTAGGCGTATCCCTTATAAAGGGGGGAAAATTCTGTTTTTTTTCTTCCAAACTCTAGTTTCCTTGTTGATTCCTAAAGCTCTTTCGATCTTTGTTTGCTGTAGAAACAGCCATGACATCACGCATGGGAGCTGTGACATTGTTGCATGAATAATCACATACTAGAGCAGATAACAGGGGGGGGAAAAAGAAATCTTGTTCATCCACAAATGCTTCCACCATCAGAAACCAGAGTCTCTAATGGTAATTTACCACACATCATTAGTATGTTTGTTATCTCTTTTTTGCGGGGGGAGAGGGGGAGGGGCTAAATATGGAAGTTCATCAGAGCTGGAACAAACAGGGGAAGCATACTGAAATGAGCATTACAGATCTGTTGGGCTGTAGTTTATGGGCTTTTCTCAGCAATACACAGTAAGTAAAACAAGCACTGATTGAGTCAGCTGCCTCCTGGGTGTTCATTTGCTGCGGTGGTGAGGAATATTAATGCTAAGTACATCCGCGTGCATTGGGGGAGGCAGGAGGAGGCAAGCAGATTACCCCGGCTTAGGGGTATTATACACGCGACTGCAACTTCCAAAGATACAGAGAGGAAACAGTCTTGTGGGTTTTTGTCTCTTATCTTCTTACAGTCTTATAGATTTTGGAGATGCAGTGCCCTGGAGTTTTAATACTCCGGGTGTTTTCTTTTTTTGTTTGTTTGTTTGTTTTTCCAAATCCTGCTCTTTAAAAAAAAAAAAGTGTGTGTTGAATTGATCAGGATAAAGAAAAAGACAAGAAAAAACAGATTCCAATAGAAGAAAGACCAGATTAAAAAGGAAAGTTTGATTAAAATCCCCTCTTGTTCCATGCGATTGATGTAAATATCTTCACACCTTCCTCTTTTCCTTTGCAACCTCAACAGAGGGTTCAGCCCATCCCCAAGGGGCTGAATTCCCATCATAAGGCTTTGTAGCGACTGCTGCTCTTGCTGCTGTTGTCTAAAGGGATTACAAGCCTTTGTAAAGCCCGTGTTAACATGCTAGGAGGGGAAATGAGTTTCCAAACAAGCTTTTGTGTGCCTCCTTTCTGAGGCACCTAGCAGAGGGAAACTAGGGCATGGCTCATGCCAAACAGGAACAGGAAGTTCATTAGAGGGGCCATCTGTCTCTCATCCAATCTCTGTTGGTGTCAATTGGTGATAACCATAATGCTAATGAAGCCATGGCTGGAGGGCCAAGCCATGAAGACAGAGCACCCTAAGTCACAGACAGAGGGACAGCAGGGCTCACCAATGAGGGACAGAAGGGTGCCTCAGATGTGGATGGAGTTAATCCCCAGAGCAGCCAGGTGCAGGCGATATAGAGGTGAGTCAACCTTGTTATACGGTGACTTGTGTTCTTGGTTATTAGAAACCTATATCCCCAAGGAACAGATTCAGACCTGGACTAGTATTTTCAAAAAGAATGAGGAGCCCAAATCCCACTGAATTTAAGTGAGATTTGGGTATCTGAATCCCAGTACTAGGATCCAACTCCACAACATCTGACTCTGTGAATCTAATGAAACAGGCCTTTCTTAAGTGGATTCCTAGCTGCCTCTCTCCACTTTCCTTTTACTTGATATTCCAGGAGTATACGGCCGTGGGTCACTCAGTATTCTCAAGGTGTTGCAGCTTTGGATTACTCAATATTCCAGTGTATAGCCGTGAGTTACTCAGTATTCCAGGGGCAGCCTACAACTCTGCCACTCTGTATGCCAGAGGTGTACAATCGTGGGCCTTTCAGTATTCCTACAGTGTGCGTCAGGTGTTCAGGGCTGTCACGGAGCCATTGGGTGTTTGCCAGGATGAGAATATTTTGGTATGCACATATGTGCCTCTAGTGAGGCCCACTGCTATTCATTTAGTCTCTCTACTCTAGTAGGTGTTGAGAGAGACGGAGAAGTGATGGGGACCAAGAAAAGGAGAATGAAAAACAGCAAGGCGAGAGGAGGAATGTGAAAGTGGAGGTTGTATAAAATTGCACAGCCTGTTTGGAGTACCTCACAAGGTTACATTCTATTGGTGATGGGTTAGGTTCATGTTTAAAGGTGAAGGTAATGTTTCCTTCATGTGAGCATGACAGGAGGACATTGGATCACAGGTAGAGCCAATCTAGATTTTTTTTTTTTTTTACTATATTCCTCACCAGAAAGTGCCGATTCATCAAAGTCAAAACTGTTTGTGGGAGAGAGTCAGTTTTGTCAAATTTCTCGTCCCCCCCCCCCAAACGAGACATTGAAAATATCAAACTGGATCACTGACAAAGTAAAAATCCATTTTTTTTATTCAAAATGATTTGTTGGTTTGAAATTTAAGCTAATTATAGTAAAATTCTTTTTTTTAAAGTTATCACTACAAAAGGGGGCACTTGCCTCCCCCCCCCCAAAGATCTTCACAGGGCCCAAAAATGATTGTCAGAAAAATGTGCAAAATTATCAAATGTTAAGCAGTGGAAGTCTTCATCCTTTATATAAATTAAGTCACAGCAAAATACTTATACAGCAGCCTTTATTTATTTTTTTAAAAAAATCTCTTTAAAACCCAAGATTTTCCAGGGATCTAAGTAGCCCCTGGACTCCTAGAAGACTGTTTTTTAAATAGCAACATCCAGGGTTTCTTAAAATACTCACTTACCCCCCAGACCCCAATAACAGGACCCTAGAACCAATACTGCCTGCAAGTCTTTTCTGTATGGGATCACTTCAGATTTTCCCCTTGTCCCTGCCTCATGCTAGGTGGTCAGAAATATCTGGAATGTGCAGTCTTCATCTCCTATCCGAACTCCATTGCTCCCCATTCTTTAGACCCTTAATGCTTGGATCAGAGCTACATGTCTACTTTAATACCAAAAACATTATGGACCCCATTTCCCCCTGCTCCCATCTTAGGGGATCTCTTCTGGCGCGCCCAGCAGTAAGTTCGCTGTGGAAATTCATTTACCCCATCCCAATGGCTTTCACAATGCAGGAAATCTTGCAGGCTGCTTAGAAATGCTGCGCTGCACTTCTCAATAGCATTTTATGACATTTTTCAAATCAAATTTAAAAGCATAACTGAGTGGAATTAAATTAATGCTGTCTGGTAATGTCAGCAGCACCAGAGCTGGGCATGGCTGGCTTAGTTTCTAAACCTCTTGCAGCTTATTGGGACTTATATCTGACTGTGGGGGACCAGTGTGTGGATATGTAGGTATTTGCCTACATGTGTGGGAGTATGCATGTGTGAGGTCATGAGTGCAGATGTGAGGTTTACATCTGTGTTTATGCAGAGAGGCTTACGTGTAAAGGAGTGAGTGTGGATGTGAGCTTGGTGAAATATACGCCCAGGCATGCTAAGAGTGAGGGCTGTATGTACAGGGAGGTCCATGTATCTCCTTAAATTACCCGTGTAGGTTTTATTAGAGCTATTTTCTCTATTACAGCTGCTAAGTTGTGGTCTTGCACAATGACTGCCAGAGGGAGATGCACCGCAAATAATAGTTATTAGCACTGATAAAGCAGATTACATCCTCAAAGCACTGTACAGAACTGATAGGTAAAGTGAGTTCTGTACATAGGCTTGGGAGGATTTTGAGAACCTTCTGAAAGAAAAGGTGCTCTATAAGCATAAGGCAATAATATAATAATGTGTGGGTAGGCACATGTGTGTGTTTGTGTGTGTGTGTGAGAGAGACAGAAAGAGAGAGAGAGAGACTGACTAGGTGGCTGGGTAGATGTGGGTGTATTTTTGTGGCTATCTGTGTGGATTCATGTTCAATGTACCTATTGGTTGATCTACTCTGTATGTGTGGGTGTATTTGAATGGTTGTGTTCTTAGGATAGTGTAAGTGGGGGTTTGGGTATAAGTGGGCGTTTAGGGGGTGTATCTGGATACAATCCGGTGTGTATGTGAGATTTTTTTCATTCCTTTTCTCTCCACTGCGAACACTGCAGTTCTGTCATTTTCGCTGCCTCACCAAGACATCTCAAAATGGACCCCACTCGTTCAGAGAAATATAGCACACAAAGTATTTCCTAAATGCTGAGTCAGGTTTGTTACTCACTGGCTGCATACTTGTCCATCCAGTTCAAAGACAGACGCCTGAACACAATCGTTTCCACTAAGCCCCCACTGTGAGTGCTTCCCCACCAGCGAGCTATGGAGAGAAATGCTATCGCCTGCATGGTGTGGCCACAGCATGTCTTATGAATCACTCCTCCCCAAAGCACGTCACATGCGCACGTCACATGCCAGACAGTGATAAACCAGGAGCAGACACAGCCAGTGGTCACAGGACATTGACACAGGAAGGGGGCTCTCCCTGCAGCCACCAAGGACAAGGAGAGACTGTGGAGGAGACTGATTACCCAAGTAGGGAGAGGACAGGCAGCTGGAGGAGAGGAGAAGCTACTTACACAAGCCAGGGGGAGGCTCTTCGCCACTTTTAGTAGATGAACTGGATCTCTGCTCCCCTCCTCCACTCCCTCCCTCCTTGCTTTACCCTCCTGGGCACAACCGTGGCGACTTCTTACAGGCAGAGAGCCAAAACCTCCCCTTAGCGGCACCCTGGCACCCAAATGAGTTATAATAAAAGCTTAACGGCAAATGCCTCACATGACTGGTTATAAAAGCTCCGGTAAGTGGCTGTTACCCTCAGCTCCAGCCATGCTGCACATCAAAGCCATTCCCCCTTGATTTCCTTGTGCCATGCTCATCTTCATGCCAGCTCCCCTGCTGGACCCACCACACCACACTTCCACCCTCTCCTCCTTCAAGTCTCAACTCAAAATGCACTTCTTCCATTGGGCCTATAAATCTTAATCCTCCCCTTCTTAGGTTAGCGTGAAAGGGTGCACTCACCATAGGCGTGCACCTTGGGTGTAACGTAGCAACTCATTCATCATCTAGCATCCCTTGACAACGGCTGCTGTGGCCCCATGGTGGTCTCTTTTCTTGTGGCTTGGTCCTCCAGCCAGGTCACCTTAAAGTCATTCCCTTTCGAGGGTATCCATGTCCTACATGATACAGGTCACCATCAATCTGCCACTTTCCACCCCTCTTGGGTTCCTCTTCCATCCCACTTTCCTGTAAGAGTAGCAGGCCCAGGCTTTCCAGGAGCTGCTTAACCAAACCACAATGAAAGCCACTTCAGCCCCTCCCACGGGCTTCACCTTTTAAACCATCCTGAGTCCAGCTCCGCTCTCTGTGCATCAACAGAACACTGATCTCAGGGACTACCTCCCTGGAGTCTTGCCCTTGTTGGGATCCAGAACTGCAGTTCCCCATTCCTCCAAAGGCTTTCTGATTGTGGACTGGCCTTCTCTCAGACTCACTTGGAGTCCCCTTCCCCTGCTCCTCTCTCCCACCAGGACCAGGGTATAAACTTCCTCCTGGAGCTCCTCTACTCACTACTATGCAGACACACTAGAGGTTTCTTCTCCTCTGTTTTCTTGCAGCCTCTTCTACTCTGGACTTTCTCCCTTTATAGAAACCACCCAGCTTCTCCCCCAGCTGGGACTCATCTTGGGCCTGACCCACCCTCCAAGTGCAACCGGGTATTAATTGGCCTTTCAGGCCCACATTACCCCACACAAATGTTGAGCATTAAAGTCTGGAATGGACATTCAGAAATCAATCCAGCAGATAAAGCAAAAGAGACATTCAGTTCTGGTGTAAACTGGAATAGAGACACCAGTTTACACCCCGTCTAGATTTGGCATGGGGAAAAGAGAAATTGTCCCTTGATCTGGCATACCAAACATGCTGAGTTATGGATCTTGTGAGTAATGCAGTAAATATTAATACACATTTGGTTTGTTAGCATGGCTTCCTGTAAATATTAAAACACAAGAGAGCTGCACAGAGTAATGGGATGGAAGTGCCTACAATTCATCCATGCTAAGCCTGAAGGTGACCGCCCATGGCAGGATCCTCAATGGAGCTCTCTCCTTGGGCCTCTCCTCAGCTATTTTCCACCTTTCAGGATCTTCATGAACAGAATGGGAACTCTTCCTGGCCCAGCCGCAGGTTTCAAAGATAGAGCTCCGAGTCAGTGGCTTTCTGGCCCATGGCTAAAGAAATCATCGGTTTGATTTGTCACACCAAGTTTGAGGTCATTAGGCTACATTGAGGGCTAGTTGACCTCCCTGCCATTAATTATTTATTCACAGCTAACCATACTGTTCCATGTGTACATGGTGTCCTTCTGTGTTCCATAAGCATGCTGTCCCCCTGCCACTGCCTTCTGAGTCTCCCTCCTTCCTGGCTTTCTTCTTTTCACTTTTCCCTCCTCCTCCTCTTTTAGCTCACAGCTGCCCTATAAGGAGTTGGCAGTGTTTCTGATTCCTCATCAGATGGTAATGTTACTCCAATCACCGTTTATTTGTTTTAAAGCACTGATACTTGATTGCTAAGTCAACGAAGCTGCATACTACTGGTGAGGCATTAGTATTACCACTGCAGAATCTGGCCTTTCTGGAAAGTCTCTTCCATAGCCTCCTCCTGCTCTGGTTCCTGGACTCACAATTCCTCCATCCACCTGGTTAAGGGATTCCACCGTCCTCTTCCATGGGGCTGGGCACCGACCAAAGAAGTTTTCCCTCGCCTACTAGTATCCAGGCCCACACGACAGGACCTCCCTTCTCTCTTCCAGAGTCAACTAACAACTGGGTTCTACCCTAGTCAGGATGTTGCTTTCTAATTAACACCTGGCCCCTCTTCCCCAGCATATTTTCTCCCTTAAGTCCGTTTCCTTACAGGGCCTTATCCTGGCCCCGAGTCCCACTACTCCTTAAAGGGGACAGACTGCCCTGTTTAATTTCCAAATGCATTTCCAAGTCATAGGCTGGGATTTTCAAAGGAGCCAACATGAAGGAGTGACTTTTCAAAAAGCCAGGAGAGATCTCTGCTCCTGCAGCAGTGACCTCACTATTGCACCGCTGAATGGGGGAGCTGCCTGGATTGTCTTTCCTGAATATTGTGAACAGGGAAACGGTCACACATTGGATTGCCTGCCTGCTGAATGCATGACACGAAAGGAGGCTGTAAAGAGGTGGTTGAAGAATTGAGCAGGAAAGGTAAAACAATGACACACAAAAAAGCCTCAGCTACCCAGCTTCAAAGTAGTTCAGATAAGAATGTCTAGACCGTCAGCTGGGGGAGAACTTTTCCGGCTGGCTTCATCCAGGCTAGAATGTTCTACCATTTTGAAGGATGAGCCTAGCATCACAGGGTTTTCTAAATAAACCCTTTGAGGTTAGCTGGCAGAAAGTGAGATTGAGTGAGTGACTAGAGGCTACCTGCTGCATCAGTGTACCTTTGGGTGATAGAATAAATAATGCTTTGTCTTGAAGATGTTGTCTCTGAATCACTTTAATCAGCTGCTCTCACAGGATCCTGAAGGAACACTCCTCCAGAATCTGGACCCACTTGGCCATATTGAAATAGTCCTGGTGGGTAATCTAGGGTCTGGTTAAGTTCAGAATTCCACCCCAGGAGAGGTAAAGGCCTGAGGCCTCTGTAGGGGGCACTGGGTGAAGGTCCCATGGAGGGACAGCAGTACAGCTAGCCTGGTAATTGTGACCGATCGTATTGTATTATTTAACTAGGGACCGTGTAGAGGCAAATGCTTGATACAAATATTTGTATCAGCAAGCCATCTGGAGGCTGATGATGGTAGATGTACTGCATATCAAGGACTTGGGAATGGGGACCATATGGCCACAAAATCCATTTCTTCTGCCATTGAGTTTATAATGCCAATTTTCATAGGTGATTTTTAACAGAAGCTCACTCCAGCACAGGCAAGATTAACTGAGTGTCCCTTTTGCCGGGTCCCTCTGTTGTGATGTTTAAAGCACTTAAGATTCCCTCTAGGAAGCACAGCCAACAAGGTCTCTGTTTTTTTTGACAGCAGCTTTTCTAAGACGCATGTCACCTCTTGCAAAAGTTTTTGCACCTCACTGCAAGTCCATGTTGTGTGGGTAGGTAGCAGACATGGATCATTACCAGTAAAGCAACTTGGCTCTTACATTCAATATGTGCATAAGGGGAGGCACATATACAGAAAACCTATTAAAACTGTAGCTCATGGACAGATACAGAACCATACATACGTGAATTACAACTTGTGTTCTTTACAATATTGTGTTTCTGAAATGTCAATCTTAAGTCTTGTTCCCAATTCAATAACATCTAGGGTGACCAGCTGTCCCAATTTTATAGGGACAGTCCCGATTTTTGGGTCTTTTTCTTATATAGGCTCCTATTACCTCCCACCCCGTCCCGATTTTTCACATTTGCTGTCTGATCACTCTAATAACATCATACGGGCTCTCTTATTTGCGCCATGTGTACTGTTAGAGAAAGGGCTGTGGATGTTGCCACTAAAAAGTGGGAAGATACCACTCATGTTTACTAATAATGGGCCGTATTCTTCTTTCACTCACCGTGGTATTAATCTAGAGAAACTCCATTGACTTCTCTGCAGCTACTCCAGATTTATGTCAGTGTAATTGAGAGAAGAATTTGGCACCCCTTGATGTCTTAAGGTCTCAATGCAAAGCCTTGAAACTAGGGAATAGATTCTCAGCTGGTATAAATCAGCACAAACTCTATTGCCTTCAATGGAACTGTAATTTACATCAACACAGCAGCTGGCCCTGGGTCATTGCATTAAGCATCTGAACCTGGTATAAAAAGTTTGACTGTGCCAAGTAAAGGGTCTGACATGGTCTCATTTTTACACTTGTGTAAACTCCATAGACTCTAATGAAGTTACTCCTGACAATTGCCAGGGCACACCAGACCCGATTCAGGCCCGATAGTTTCTAAAGAACTTTTAGGTCCTGTTTTCTCCTAGATCACACTAACTCCACTACAATGGAGCTGGAATTTTACATGGTTACATATGTGCAGCCCAACTTTACAAAGAGCTGAGAGTCAAACCTCCAAATGCTCAGCATCCAACCCTAGGGACCACCTTTGCAGAAGATGCTAAGCTTCTACTTAGTCAAGTAAGGGTCTGGTTTTCAGAAGTTCTCAATTCCTAGCAATCTTCCATTGGGACACTTAGAAGCAGGTAGTCAACAGGGACCAAAACCCCAATATGCTGCCTCCGTCTGAAAATCCTGGACAGGGAAGGCCAGTTTGACAACAGCAAGGTTTCTGCTTTGTGCTAACATTTTGCCAGAAAACTGTGTAGTGAGGGATAAATCATGTTGTATTGCAAAGGGTGTTGCATTTTTGTTTCCAAATCAAATACCAGGGAATAATATAGGAAAGACTGCTGCCTTCTCAGGGAGAGGGACTGGAAGTTTCAACATGCTTCTTCCATCTCTGACAGCTGTGATTCCAAGGTTCTATGGAAGAGGTGTGTGACAGAGACACCAAAATCTCTTGTGTCCAGAAGTTTGGAGCCAGGTCACCACTGGGGAGAGGTTTTGCTCTCATGTTCCATCTTTAATATAAATATTTCCACAAAGGCTACCTGATCTATTTCAACATCTTTCACTGCAGTCATAATGCTCTGGGATACTGTACAGTCAGCCTATAGGCCACATTGGTGATCAAACTCAAACCTGACCTCTGTTCTCTCAGCACCACTCAGAATAGAACCTGGGAGGCAGATAAACCATCTAGGGAGCCCTAAGAGTCAACAAACATGGGTTTTGTCAGGCCAGTGCTGGGGGGGTTCCAAAGTGAAAGGCCTTTTGCCTTGCAATCATCCCCGCATGGTCTGGGAGCAGCTGGCTTGAGCAGCTTCTCATCCACAGCATTTCCCAGCTCCGCTAACATCAGCCATTGTCCCTGCAGTCTGCTGAGCCATTTTATATTCCATGTAGGAAATCCAAGTCCATTGTGGGCGTTTTGTCAGGCAGTTGGCAAAAGGAACCTCTCTCTTTCTGTTCGTGCTTGTCGATTTATGTCTGATTTGCTCAGAAGGCGAGTTGCTTGTGAGCAAACATCCAAAGACTCCATTACCCCATGTTCTGCACGAATGTGCTCCTCAGAAAGGTCTGTTTCCAAAGACCCCACTTCCCCATGAAAACACTATTTGTTGTCACTCTCTTTATGAATTATCCTCATCCCCTTCATCCATAAAGTGGAAAGCATGTCCTCTCTTTAAGCGTAAATCATCCCTTTAATTGGTGATCCGCTGTAGTGCAAGACTGGCCCGATGTTCCCACCTGGCAGGCGTTTCCGTTACATTCACAGTGTAATTCGATACAGCTTGCTCTGATGTACTGGTGCCCCAAGCCTCTGCAACACGTTACAGAATTAATGTGAGCCTTACGTGTAACTTACAAAAGGAAAGGAAAAAGGAAACCCTGCAAATTCAGAAGTTTATCTTCCTCCACAGCAGTATTTGGGTGACAGCTGAGGCAGCTCGAGTTGAAAGGAATCTTAGATGCGCATCAGGATGGTTGCCTGACATCAGAGGAGCTCCAAGTCACTGGCTGTCCTGCCTCATCTCTGTCAGCAGCTGGATGGAAATGGGTGTACACAGGACTTACCGCTACATGAGCTGGGAAAACAGAAAAGAGGAGCTTTTGTGATAGCTTGTCATAATGCATCCCCAACTCACTCTATTGATCTACTGTCTCATCCACTTTATATGCTTGTTCTTTCCTTTCTTTCCCAGTCACCCATCTAGTGTGTAAATCCAGCATTCCGTACTTCCAGAGAAACGCAATTGGAGAGAATTACACTGACAAAAGCATTCAAGATTAAAAGTGAAGAGCTTTCTTCCTGTTACATTGGTACTTAATAGCTTCCAGCTCTGGGACCTACTCATTGCTCCATTGGTCACCAGCCTTCAGACCACTCACCAGTGATTCTTTAATGCAGTATTTATTCCCACCCACTCCTCCATAATTTTTTGTCTCTGATACTCACACTGTGACTCATCAATGGATGTTACATAGAGATCCACCCACTATGGTAATTCACAATTAATACAACAGAAAAAAAGTGCTGAAAATGAAATACTCCTTGAGTCTGTAGAGGATTTTGTACCTGTAGCTGAAGAACCACTGTCCAAGAATATTACTTATTCCGTTGTTTATCTAGAAAGCAGTGCCACAATTTTAAAATTAAATTAGTCTAATCATCCCATTTAATAAGAGAACTCTTCTGTTACTACCACTCCCATAGTTTCCTGCATTTCCATCTCCTTTGAGCGTAAATTATCCACTTCTAGGCTTTTATTTTTTATTTAGCGGGAAAAAAATATCCTTGGAGGTATAATTAACTTTTTCATTCAGAATCCTAATTTCCTCTCTTACATATTTTCTGCAGTGTTTAAACTATTTATTATGCAAACTTGGAGAAGTCAAACTATGAATTATGTACAAATCTATGTATAGGAGCTCTCTCCTAATCACTATATCTCTGTCTTGTGGTTCAAGGTAACCCAAGTGCACAGAAAGGAAAGTATTAGAGTTTATACTCAGCAAAAGGATTTATATATATATTTCCTCCTGTTAAAGACAGTTTCCCCCAGACAAGAGATTTTTGGAGTCCTTAAAGTTGGAGTCAAATTAACACCTTCTTCTCTTGTCTATCCATCTTAGGGCTTCATATTAGCATTCATCATTATACTTGTCTTCCTTCAAATCGCTCCTCATAACTCACCACTTCCATAATTCATTCAGGAGTCTGATTCCTGATAGACAGGCGAGGAGTTGCAATACTGTCCCTGATTGGATATGAACTATACACCTCCTATTATTTTTGTTGCTTTATCAATCCTGGGTCGCTGATTTGTCTCATCTATCTGGTATGTCTTGTCTTTTAGATTGTGATTTCTTTGGGGCAGAGAATATCTTTGTAGAGTACTTTGCATCATATATACCCCTGATCTGTGAGTATTTTGGTACTACCATATTATTAATCATTCTTATTATCTATATAATAAGATTCCAGGATTGTTACTCTCTGTGTGTCACTGTGAAGCCTAGAATGTCTGAGTCAGTGTAAAGTGGTGGAGATAGCTACAAGCCGAGGTGAGAGCTCTTTTTGTTCAGAATATCACCTACGTTCAATCATCCCTGGGCCCTGTGAGAACCGGATGGAACGTTGGAGTCCAAAGGTTCTGTGATGTTTGGAAATGTAACAGATCAGAGGAGACAGGAAGAACAGCTCAGCAGGGTAACAAAGAGCTGGTTGTGCCTCTAGCCAGGGGGCAGCTCTGTGCACAAACTTTGGGAAACATGTACAAACAGTAACATTGCTCACTACACCACAGCCCATGGAAACAAGAGCCCCCATTTTTGGCTTTTTTGCACACATGACTACAGATTACACCCGTGCAACAGCATGGGCTTTCACCTACTAGTGTTTTGCATTGAGGAACACCTACAAGCCCCAGTCATGGAATAAGAACCATTTGTGCTAGGTGCTGGATAAATCCAGAACAAAAAGATTATCCCTGCTCCCAAAAGATTACAATCTACTATTACATCGAATAATTAATAACTCTGTCATAAATGTTGGATCTAGATTGACGTTTGGTGTAGAGGTTTACCCTGTGTGTGTGTGTGTACACACACACACACACACACACACACACACATATTCTTGTCAGCATTAAAATGTTCAAACACCACTGGCATATTTTTCTTTTATACAAATCTTTCAAAAGCAAAACAAAAAACACCCTATGGAATTATATTGATTAAAGATGCCTTTTCCTCCCCCTCCCCCCCTGCCACATCCAACATGAAGAAATAAAAGAAAAGCTTTGCTTTTTGATGCTGGATTTTAACAGCCCATTAGCGCAGAATGTGGGCTGGCACTTTGGGGCTATTTGAGAGAAATAAAAATGTAAAATAGCTGAATTACTGGGCCAAATCCTCATCTGGTGTCAATCAGCCTAGCTCCATTAAAGTCTGGCCCATTGGGTTTAAAATTAAAGCTCTCCAAACATGCAGTCTTGTTGTTTATTTTGTCTAAAGAGAGTTCCAGAGGGGTTTATAATGGGCACTCTTAATCAACAGGAATGATAGCTGGAGAGAGAGCTAAATGTGGCCCTGATTCAGAAAAGCGTCCCTAGTCAGCAAAACACTTAAGCATGTGTGTTACTTTACCCACACATTTAAGTCCAATTGAAGTTAATGGGATTTAAGCCCACCCTGACTTAGAGCTGTAGATAATATCATTGAGGCTGTTTCCTTGTCAAAAATGGCGGCGGTCTTGGGCTGAAGTTTCTTATAAAAGAGAAATGCAGCTACATTTCTGTGCTGGTGGGATGGCAACTCCAAGTGGGTGTCTGGGGGGTCAGAAGAACTGGCTGTTTTATGGCCTTCCGCTGTTTGAACTCACTCATTTACCCCTGGGTTTGTAAACCCGGGACAGCCCATGCTTCGCAACAGCCGGCGGGATGTGGATGCCTTCTGGAGGCTTTCTGCCAAGGTGGAAAGGTGCAAGGACTGGAGTGAGTGAAGCTGTCTGATATCTATTGTGAGTCTTAAACATTGCCATCGACCTGCGGGGACAGGGATATTGGCTGTGTGATAAAGCAGTGCAAGAAAGGGACAAATTGGCAATGTAATTCTGTGGTGGCACTGTGGGAGTCTACCCCATATTGGAGAACTAGGGCTAGATCCTGAGCTGCTCTAAATTGGTGTAGCTTCACTGAAATCAATGGCGCTATGTCAATTTATACCAGCTGAGGATCGGGCTCAAGCACTGAGGGTGATCCAAGCAAGGGACTAAGAGGGGAGGTTAATTACCCATATAAGAAACTCCGGAGTTGGTTTCCCAGTGCCTTGCACCTTATTCACCATTGACACCTATGCACAGCGAGTGTGCAATGGGCGTAGGCCACTACCAGTCTGATTAGCCTTTGACATCGGCTTTGCGCAAGTGTTAAAGACTCAGCACAAAATCCAAGGCAGTGGAGAAGGAAGAGCCCTTTTCAGACCCACTGGAGAGAAGTTGCCAGATCTCTTCATTGCAATGCCAAGCCCGAAGAGGGGCAGCAAGCAGCATTAGCACTTTTAAGCAAGCAACCTGTGCTAATGCTCAGACGTTTAATGTAAAAAGACAGCTGCTGTGTGAGAGAGAGAGTTTGGCAGTTAGACTGACTTGAACAAAATCTTGGTGGACACCACTTCTGGAATGCGTTGGCCTCTTGATGTCCTCTCCTGAGCAAAGTCTCCTTGATTAGGTCCTGGGCTGCTGGAAAGTCTCTGCTTGGATGACGTCAGCACCCACTATCAATCAAAAGCAAAATAAGACCATTTTTTAAAACAGTTAGAAAAACAAGTGACCTTGGCACTGGGTAACTCAGGTGGCTCTTAATGCATGACAGAGGCTTTCAAGTCTAGGTCACGTGCTCAAATCCAGTCAGCCCTAGACATGGCCAGAAATCATTGCCATCCAATGGTGGCCTCCATGAACGTGACGGATGGTCCCAGCCTATTTCCTAGTGAAGTGTCCATATTGAAAAGCGGCTATCACATGTAGCACTAACTAATCCCTTTGTTGAGTGATCTCAGCACAGAGACCAAATAGTGAATGGGCCACGGGGAACGAACTCCGCCCTACAGGAGGTCATGGTAGAAGGGCATGGTGAAGGGAAGGGGTGAGGGAAACGTGGCCTGCCCCATCCATGCTTTCCCTGTGCTGTAGAGAGAGGAGTTCAGAGGGTGTCAGTCTGGCACCTTTCACACAATGTTACTGTTTTCGGGGGAATAATAATGCTGATATAGCACCAGCTGGCACACAGCATGAGAAAAGGAAGGGGAAGTTGTGGCCAGGGACACTTGGCCAAGCCCCTAATCCCCTACTCCAAGGCAGATGGATTGGATCGTTTTATAGGGTTTTTTCAACCAAACATCTGGGGAAAGCATGATGGGAGTTTAGCATCCATGGTGTTAAGGTCTTGTTTTTAAGGCCCGGGCAGCAGGGTTTACCTGCCTTGTCCTAGGTTGAACCGCAAAGGAATTAGAACCTCTTCCCAAAGCTAAGAAGAAAAACCCATCCCATAAGCTTGGAGACAGAGGCTGGCAGCTGCGGCCATCAGTCAGTTGAAGGGTGGAGCCAACACAGAGGCCATAAACAAACGCAGCGACTTTCCAAAGGGAGTGAGGCGGTTAGCGCCTATTGAAAGTCCATGGGATTTGGGCACCTAACTCTCTTAAGCCCCTATGAAAATGCCAACCAAAGGCTTTCAGGGGATTGGAAAAGTTTCTCCTGGGAAGGAGTAGAGCTTCCTCCCTGGCAGACAAGAGAGGACTGGAACCTGAGAAAGGGATTGGGGCCATCTCCTTCATCCCCCTTCCCCATGACACAGGGGAGGGCAAAGATTCTCTGTTGTTCAGAAGGGTTGTTTATTGATTGCCTCTCTGTTTCCTTTTATTTGGGTTTCCCTCATTGTCTTCAGTGGGAAAGCAGCCTGGAGTGCTAGTCTCTCTGTGTGTGAGAGGGACAGCTGTTTGTTTTAGTTTGCTTTTCTACCTTAGCTTAAAAGGCCTGACCACCCCAAAGCAGTGGGAGTGACCCTACTTGAAATGATGGGGCACTGGCAGTGACCCAGTTACAACCCCAATGAGCACCATTTATCTGCATCGGAAAGATAAAGAGCTGACTGAACCCTGATGGGATTCAGGCCTGGTTCAAGGAGCCGAGGCATTTTGGACCTGTGTCTTGGGTTCTTAAGCCATCCTCTTGGGCTTAAAAATATAAGCAAGCAAGTAACTAAAGGAAGAATAATTTCAGGAGATGTCCCAAGCTCATGCATTAACGGGGGCTGGAGGGAGGGAGTTAAAAATACTCTCTGAAAAGGTACCACAGGCCAGCAGTTCTGAAAAGCCAAATTCCTCATGTGGGATTTGCACCGTCATTTTTCTTTATTGCTTTTGACACCTGGCCCATCACGCCATGAGTTCCTATGATCCCTCAGCCTGCGGATAGATGCAGTGTGCCGCAAATGCCTTTCCAAAGCAAGCTACCATCATCCCGGTGACCAAATCAGGATGCCACCAAATCCCACCATGACAGGGGGCAGAAATGCTGAGGGAGGGGTGCCACAATGGCTGCTTGGATTCCCAGGCTGAGACCTGCCTCTGGGAGACTTAAAAGATTGCCCACATTAAATAAAATACACATGGCAAACAGATCTGATAATGCCAGCGCAAATCTTATTTATCCCATCAGCAGCAACTCCGTGCTCTCTTTAAAAAAAAAAAAAAGTAGGCTCTCATTAACCTGCTTTTCTCTGGCTTTGTTTGTGCCTCTCTATCTGGCAGCTGGCCAGTAGAAATGAGAACTTGATTTCCACAGACTGTGTAGATTGCGTCCCAGTTATTAAACCATCTTTATTTCCCTGTTTCAAGTGCGTTTTTTTTTCCTCTCTGTGATCTTTCCTCTAGCTCTCCTTCCCCTCTACCTCTCCACCCCCAAGGAAAGCATATCATCAGATTTAACTGTTTGGATGCTTAAAGAGCACGGAGCACAGTAAATGCTCCATTGGTGCCCTGATTGATGGGACAGCAGCTGCACTGGAGGGTGTCCCAGTGCAGTACTAAGTGACATTATTGAGTGCTGTACTCAGCTCCGCACTATGCTAGATGCCATACTGGGCTGACAGGTGCTTTGGGCTGGACAGTGCCCTAGTTGGGGTTGTCTGTGGTGTATCACATGGTGCATTGGACAATATGCTGGATGGTACATTTGTTCAGGCAGCGTTCTGGATAGCACAGGAGGCAGTGTGCCAGGAATTAACACAGGGAGCCCATTTTGCAAAGGTAAGTGTCTAGGCTAAATTGTCCAGTTCTGAATCTAGATCAACTTAGGACGTAGGCATCTTAAAATACCGAATTTAAGTATCTTAAGGGCCAGTCTGAGCATGTGTGTGCAGAAGCGGGTGGCCTAATCTACTTGATTGTGTCTGAAAAGGGCTCCCTACTTTTATTAACAAGTCACCAGCCTGTAGAACCCCAATGCATTACGGTGGCAAGATACCTCAAGCGTCTAGCTATTGCATGGGAAATGTGCTTCCCTTCTGCATGTTCCTGTGTGTATGTAGCTGTGCCCAATGATACCCTCTCCCTACAATGGGAGCATTGCAGAATGTGGGCAAAAGGAATGCAAGGTAAAAGGAAGTGGTTCTGTCTTGTTCACGCTGCGATCCACAGGGAGATATAACGAGACAGACTTGGTAGGGTGAGATCAATGTGACACTTCATTATGAAATCCCTTTAGGATTTTGGATCAGTCTTTTCTATGTATTGTTTAACATTTTAAAACTACATAATGTCTGAAAACATTAGAAAACTAACCACTTCCCTCTACCAGGGACAATGAAACAATCCATTACGTTTCACCTGCTGATGTCTCTTTCCTAAATGGAGGTGTTAGGAAGGCTCATTCAGTCAAGAGATATTACTTAGAAATTTACTATCCATCAACCTGACACCAGGAAGATGGATGGCAGGTTCTTTTTAAAGACATGTTAGTTACACAGCTACTCTGAGAACTGTATTTCAAATCCCGCCATTGGGAAAAAAACAAACAGACCTTGTTAGGAACTAAAATCTTTTTTTTTTTTTTTTTGCTTTTCAAACCTTTCAGTTGCTACCCTACATAAGATCTATGGTGTTTTACAAGTAGAGCTAGATTGACACCTATCTATGGCACCCATTACCTGAGCACTGCACAATCTTTAGTATATTTATCCTCAGCAACCCAGGGAGGAAGGGAAGGTCTGTGAGCTTCATTTTACAGATGGGGAACCAAGGCACAGAGAGACTTATTGGTAATGCATTTTCCAGGAGTGTAATTTCTAAAGCACACGAAGGTGTTGCACATTAATTGGTCTGTGCAGACCCTGCTGGTGCACGCTAATGGTTCTCTAGGGTGCTTCAATGTAGTGCTGTTGGAAACAGCAACACCTTCGTGCACTTTAGAAATCAGCCCCCACCCTCTTCATGCATCTTGCCACATCCTGTAGACAAGCCGTAAGTGACTCGCTCGAAGTCACACAGGAAGCATGTGGCAGACTAAGGAAATGATCGGGGCTCTCCCAAGTTCTAGGCTAACAGTCCAACCACTGGGCCATCCCCACGCTACCAAATGTCCCTTTGCCCTTTCTAAAACGTAAACATTCATTTGGTTTGGCCGTGTTTGCTCATTCTTTGCCTTCGCTTTCCATGTGAAACCATCCCGGTGCAGAGGGCCAGCACAAGGCTTATGCATCACTTGTGTCCTTTCAAAACAGAACTGAAGTGAGACTTAGATGGTGCACGGCCCTGGGGCTGGCCCTCTGCATGGGGGTGAATTTCCCAAATCCTGTTGAGTCAAGGATGCAACTGTAGGAGCCCATCCTGTGCACCGGGCACCTATCCCATGAATTATAATCACTATATCGCACAAAAGGGACTGCCCATCTCTTCTCCATGCAGCCTCATGAAGTGCAAACAAAGAATTCCCTTCCCACCTGGTCCATCAGAACCCTGATTCATTAACCTTCCAGACATGTGGCAAAGCCCGACTGCTGCAAGTGGCTCCCTCGCCTTTATATTAATGGGGGTTCAGCACCTGTCAGCTGATCTGATCTTTCTGCTATCACCCCTTTGAGGATGAACGCTTAGGCTTTGACATTATGTGTGTCGCGCACTGCTACCAACATGAGGCTCCAGCAGAAGGCCAGGTACAACCTACAAAGAGGTGCCACCTCACCTGAGAGCTTCCAATTGTAACCACCTTCCTCTCTTAAGTATCCATGCTTTTAAATGCAGATAAATAATGATCCTCCGGCTGCATTTCTGTGGCTCAGCGGTGACACCCAGTGACTGGTAGGTTATTCCCAGGTGTGCATTCCTGTTTCCCGGTGCTTAGCATAGCATGTCTCTGGCAATCATGTCACATTCAAACTGGAAAATGCTTTACAACAAAATCCCTCTTTCGATTTGCATAATCACTTAATTGCTGATGCTCTGATGTCTTTTCCTCCACATCACGCTGTGCTTTGTGCAGGAGACGATGGGTCCGTGAGCCCAGCTCTCAGTCCTAACACACCCGGTAAGACTCTTGCCTCCTTGACAATGGGACTTAATTCCTTTGGCCTGAATTTCACAGCCAGTGGCTCTTTGTCTTTCCCAGGCACGGAAGAGATTTGAAATGTTTTATAGCCCAAGTGTGGAAATGCATTCCTGTCTGACAGAGCCAGGGTTCAGTAATGCTCTCCTGAGCTATATGGATGGAGACGCAATGGGCAGGGGTGGGCAGGTAGAGAGAAAGGAAGGGTGTGATGGAAGGCGGGAGAAAGAGAGAGGGAAGGAGAAAAGAAGGGGAGAAAAGGGAAATAAAGGAAGATGAAGGGAAGGCAGGAAATAGAAGCAGCGAGAAGATGGAGCAAGGGAGACTTGAGATGAGGCAGAGGGAGAGAGGGAGAAAGCAAGCCATTAAGAAACGGCAGTACAGTGGAGATGGCATGAACTGAATATACTCTGTCAGCACAGCGGCAACCAGCTTTCCACCTTGATAAATGTCATATGCCTTTGCTGACACTTGATAAAGGTTCTGTCTATCAGCAATGCCAGCCAGAAGGAGCAACTGGCGCAATTTTAACCTTTGTCACTCTCCTTTCAAAAAGAGGCACAGGAATTTTGCTCCATCTATTTCACCACTTCCTCTTCTCAGACACTTCTCTTCTTCTCCAGCTCGTTCACACAACCACTTTCCTCCACTCAGCTTTCAAAGGAATACAATAAGCAGCTGAAATAAGACTCTTAGACATTGCCAGCCTAGGAAAGACAGCTGAGGGTCTGTTCTTTGGCATCCCCATGTAGAAAACTCATCTGGGATTAGCCAAGCAAGCCATTCAATAGGAAGGAGGGCATGGAAAAAGTCACTGGACGGTGAAAAAAATTCAACCCTCCAACTTAAAATTTAGTTAGTGACTCGTACTAAAGGTCAGATTCTCTGCAGATGTAACTGGAGCACTGCTGATGTACAGCAGGAAGATGTGGTTGTATATTGGGAGGTGTTGTAGGGTGACCAGACAGCAAATGTGAAAAATCGGGACGGGGGTGGGGGGTAATAGGAGCCTATATAAGAAAAAGACCCCAAAATCAGGACTGTCCCTATAAAATCGGGACGTCTGGTCACCCTAAGTGTTGTGAGTACCAATGAGGAGAGACAAACACTGCTACAAAGGGATCTAAAGGTCTAGTCCAAAGTCCACTGAAGCCAAAGGGCATCTCTCCATAAATGGGCTTTGGATCAGGCCCTGAGAGAGTTTAAAAATCTCATGCTAATTGCATAGCACAGCCCGTTTGGAGATCTCAGAGCTCTTTACGAGCATGAACTGAAGAAGCCTCCCAACCCCGCCTGTGAAGCACACCCTGTCAGTATTATTATCTCCGTTTTACAGATACGGCAAAGAGAGAGGAAGTGACTTGCCCAAGGTCACACGGGAAGTCAGTGACATGTCTGGGGGTAGAAGTAATGAAATCAAGCTCAACTTGGAGCAATGCAGTGAATATCTCTGTCAATAAAACAACATCATGAAACACAACTAGACAAGGAACAAATGATACCAAAAGAGACTAAGGGGTAAAAGTGAATAGCAAATTAGTTATACCTTTGAGCTTGCAATACAAAATAGCGGCACACAACGAGAATATAACGCTATTTGTGGGGTCCGGATTATGTCACAGCCCAGGCAGTTTATGGTCTATTTCTCTTTGGGCTTGATGAGACAAAACAGAATTCAGTTCTGAGTACTTCGACCCCCAACTACATATTGACTAATTGGAGGGAATTCAAAGAACATCATTGGAACTGATTAAGAGACTGAACAGATTGATTTTTAAGGAAAGATTAAATTATCGAAGTGGGACAAATTCATCTCTGGTATAATTCTATTGACATCAAAGAGACAAACTCTGCCCTCAGTAACATGGATGTAAATCTTGTGAAACTCCACTGAAGTAAAAACATAAGGTCAATGTCTGATTTTTTCCCCTTGAAAAGTAAGGTTGATTAGTCTATGAATGCGTCTCCCAGGGGAAAGGGTGGATGCTTCAGTGCTCGTGTCATTTATAAGTAACCTAGATATACTAATCTAGAATATTAAATAGTGAACAATCCTGCAGGTGCAGGGAGAGGAACAAAATTATCTAAAGGAATATTTTCCCTTTTGATTTGTTATTGTTCTATGAACAAGGAATCCACGCCTAGAATTAACTTCCTGGTCACTGTACCAAGAGCAAGTAGAAAACAAGGTTAATGCATCCCCAGAGAATAAACATCTGGATATACCTTTATTAACGAAAGGGAAAAAAGGTCCCTTTCCAGTGCTGTTAATTTTCTTTCCTAGATGTACTTTACACTAAATAAATCCATGTTCTGTAGGTGGATCTGTTATAGCACACGTATGCATGAATCAGTGGATACTGGTGTTTGGTTTTAGGCTTTCTGGGTGCTGAATGCTGGATGGTCCGGTCATAGGATGTATCATTTGCAGCACGCTCCCTAGAGGAAGCTGGTTGATCTAGGCTTGGAAAGGAAAAAGAGGTACCACTGGCTGTAGATTTTACAAGGGGTGAAATCCTGGCCCCATTGAAATCAGTGGGGCCAGGGTTTCACACTTGGTCTTGGAAAGAAGGGGCGGTGTCCCGGTGATAGTAGGGTGCAAGAGAATAAGCAGGTTCCCCAGGCTTGGTGTATTCCCTTTGGTACTGAGGGCGTTCAGGAGGCTCATTTGCTGGAATATCCCCCCCAATACACTGGAGATAGCAGCCAAAGAATAACCGCATGCCTTCCTAACTCATGTCTGGTTCCTAGCCTGGGACCCACAGAGCATGTGGGAGTGATTGTGTCTATGGTCAGAGGTGGGCATAGAATATACTTGGTAGAGAGCCACTCACAGCTGTTCTATACACATGCAACGAGTGCATCCACCCAGAGGCCTGCTTTTCTGGGGGCTCTATCAACACACGGAGAGCTGGCAGTGTGTACCATGCAAGTTGCAGACATCGCGTGCTGCCTCTTCCCTTTCCCCTTGGGTCATGGTGTGATGTTAAGCACATCTTCCCCTGCCTGAATCCCGAACCAGCAGCAATTCCCGTCACCTGCTGCTTACTGTAATTTCAGAGCCACCTTTCTGCTGTCTAGTTTGGATTCCCAAGAACCCCGCCTTAATCCCGGTCATCCAAAAACAGCCTGTCTCTCTCGCCGCTCCCCTTTAGCAATTGTGTTTGACTCCTCATAACCTTAGAGCTTTGGTTTAGACCATTAAATCCTAGAGCGCTCTCCCTTTATTCTCCAGCTGCTTGGCTAGTTTTAGATCATAAACCAAGTAACTCTCCAAGCTAAACAACCTGTTATTTTCCTGAGCTCAAATAATCAGGGCCCTCTCCAAGGCTCCCCCCCACCCCCACTTCTTTGTCATCCCAACAGATCTTTGTCAGCTCATAGAATAAACGAAATCCCAAAGGAAAAGAGGTGCTTACGTTTCTCCCCTACACAAAAACAAACGGTGCATTTTTAGTGCACTTAGTGCTCTAGACTTATGTTAAAATATACCAAACATATCCTGTGCTGCTCTTTCATGAAAACTTTAAATTGCTATTTCAGGGCTCAATTCACTGCTTGCCTCATTCTGTGATAAAAGGACTTAAAAGTGCTGTTTTAGAATAGAACAGGCTTGGGGTTTTATATAGCATCTTTCATGCTCAAGGTATCCCAAAGGGCTTTGCAAAGCAATGATTTAGACACTGGAAGTACCGTAAGTGTACGCAAATGCAGCAGCCATTACGTGCTCAGCCATAGCTCATATATACACATCCCAGGTTTGTGCAACAGCCCTGGGTTTGATGAGGGACTGGGATGTTAACGAGGACATCAGGATTGCTTTAGATGGGGCATTGGGGTGGGAAAGCCAGGGATTCTGTGAGACCAAGACAGTGAGTAGGGGAGTGAGTAGGTAAAAGTCTGTGTGGAGCGGTAATTGTGTGGGACTGGTGTGTAGGTGGATGGTGGGAGAGGGGATGGTGTCTGGGGGGTGTATGTATGCAGGTAGATGATGTGGGTGAGTGAATCTAAGCATCTCTTATAGCACAAAAAAGCACGAAAGGCAAGCAGATGTGCTCAATAGCATGTTGGGGAGAAAGAGCACTGCAGGAGAGAAACATTCGATCAGCGGGAGTGGTTAATTTCATAAAGCATTCAGACTAGAGCTGGTCTGGAAATGTTCAGTGAAACTTTTTTGTTGTTGTCAGAAAATGATGATTCTCAAAACCAAATTTTTTCACAAAAAATGCAGCTAGGGACTAAGGGGTAACTGTGTGGGTCTTGCCCAAAGTTGCTGTTCCTCCTGGGGACATGGCACACAGCATAACCCGATGGCACACTTCGCTCAGTCCTTGATTAAAGCGGCACCCTGTATGGACTTTCTGTCCATGCTGGTTGCAACCCTTTGGCTTGTTCACACTTGTGTAAAGGCCAAAACGTGCAATTTGTGGTTGCCTCGTGTAGCTTCACTTTGCACTTCGTGTTGCTGTGTATTGCATGCGTCATAACAAATCTATCTGCTGTTGATGGGACTCGAACACTGGTTTTAACAGCTCCAGAAGCATAAGCATTTGCCCCTCTGGTTAAAGAAGAAGGACTTTAGATTGCAGCAATAGCAAGTCCCTTATCTTTGAGGGTCAGCCACTAGAGGGCAACATCACTCATTAACTTGCATGGTGACAGGTTTCAGTGGTAGCCGTGTTAGTCTGTATCAGCAAAAAAAAAGAAAAAAAAATGAGGAGTCCTTGTGGCACCTTAGAGACTAACAAATTTATTTGGGCATAAGCTTTCGTGGGCTAGAACCCACTTCATCAGATGTGGGTTTTAGCCCACGAAAGCTTATGCCCAAATAAATTTGATAGTCTCTAAGGTGCCACAAGGACTCCTCGTTGTTTTATCACTCATTAATACACTCAGGTTATAGTGTATAATGGACCAGAACCTCAGCTGGTGAAACCATTGACTTCGATGGGAGTTGCATCAATTTATACCAACTCTGGACTTGGCTCAATGTGGGATACAGGTTACTTTCCCTTTGTCAGGCCTTGTCTTCCCAGTGTGCTTTTTATCTGTATGCAGCATGTGCTCATGAAACAAAGCTCACACACTTGCTTGGCTTGCATTGCTTTTCTCCATATCAGGTGTCTATCATGTTCTTTTCTCCAGATGCCCCACAACAGAACAGATAGACTGATCATGCCCTGCACGTGTATCTGGCGACAGCAAAGGGAAATGCCGAACAAAGGAAGGAGATTACATAGGAAGAAAACAACCATTTTCCTACTTAAAAGAAGTAGTGGCCAGAAAGTAGATGAGCCATACAAGCCTAGAAATGTCTCCAGACTAAAGTAAATGGTAAGCTCTGAAAATCTACCTCTGAGAGATTATGTAGGTGGAACTTTACAAAAGAAATCTCTGGGGTTTACCCCAGTGCAAGCAGTTGCTTTAAATCATTTGCTAGGCACTTGAGAGTTTAATATCAGCTTTTGATATAGTACTTTTCTAAAGTGATTTTGGAGATTACGTGTGGGGGAGGAGGGAGGAGTTAAAAATAAACCTGAATGGGAGGGCTTGGTTCCAATACCAGTCTCAGTGTCGGAAGGGAAAATCATGAATATCTTGTTTCAGACTGGAGCCCTGACAGCACAGGATATCATTTCCTGGCTTGAAAGCACACGGCAAAGATTGCAGTGAACCGTCCAAAAATACTGACACACTGATTCAGAGATGGGGGATGGAAAACAGCTGATAAGCTGTAGACAAAGGGAAATGCTTTTAAACATCCTTCCAAACAGATTGTTTTTTTTTTACATGGTGGCAATGTAGAGATGCTCTGAATCAACCCCTGGATCCAAATATCCCTCGACTCTGGGGAAGTCAATGCTCAGCTGACGGAGATCCCATCCTGGAGCCAGATCCTCAGCTGGTGTAAATCAGCATAGCTCCCCTGAATCTCAGTCTCCATAGCTGACTGAATGCAAACCCTATGGGCCAGATCCTTAGCTGGTGTAAGTCAATGTAGCTCCATGAAAAGCAATGGAGCATCACAGGTTTACATCCAGTGAGGATCTGAGCCTATATCTAAACACTCGGACGTCCTCATTTAAGAAAAAATACTACCTTTTGCCCTAAATACTACGAACTAGATCCCCAGTAAATCAGTGTAACTCCCTGAAGTCCATAGAGCTCCGCTAATTGACACCAGCCAAAGATTAGGTTTAAGCATAACAATGGGACAGTACGTGCATGAACTGCATTAGGACCTCCCTCAAACTCTTCATTGCACTGGATAGTCCTGTTTCCCCAAAACATCCCTTGGAAGTGGTCCACAGCATCTGGTTGTGACGGTGCACCCCATAAGGCTCCCTGGGAATATGCTTATGAACGTATTTATGATATAACTGGAATATGTTTTATGCTGCAGATGTCATGTAACATATCTATGTAGAGGTTATGATCTACTGAATATTTTCCTCCTATTTGTATGCATGTATCATTTTTGTACTTGAAATTAGGAATATTGGCTGTATACTTGCTTGATTTCTATTGAGAAAGGAATGTGCAAATTAAGTGCCCAATCAAGAACCACTTAAGCCAACAATGAACTCGAAGATGCCAATCCACATCGGAGCTTTCCCAGGAATGTGGCTTGGCTGGTAAGAAACTCAGTCATGCATGGACATGTGACTTGCCCACGTGACTCCAAAACTCCATCTTGGAGCTGGACTTTGCATAGGAGTGAGGAGGTGGTCTCCACCCATAAGAGAAAGTCTACTTAAACCCCTCAGAGACCCCTCCATTTTGGTCTTCAGCTGACTAAAGAGAGAGCCTCTCCACCCCCAAGGATACCTGAAAGAAACTGGAACAAAGGACAGTAACTACAGGGGGTGTGAGTGATTGCTGGACCCAGACTAGAAGGAGACTAGTTTGTAAAAGGAAGCTTACTGGAATTCCTCTAAGGGTGAGGTTTTATCTGTATTCAGTTTTCTTAGACATAGACTTGCATGTTTTCTTTTATTTTACTTGGTAATTCACTTTGTTCTGTCGGTTATGACTTGGAACCACTTAAATCCTACTTTTTGTATTTAATACAATCACTTTTTACTTATTAATTAACCCAGAGTATGTATTAATACCAGGGGTGGGGAGGGGCAAACAGCTGTGCATACAGATGTTGCCTTTGAAACTATCTTGGGATGCTGGTCAGCTGACAAAGCATCCTAACTATGAAGAAAAGTGAAGTGGATGAAAGTATGGAGAAACCCATCCTCTCTGTACAGAGACGATCTTCACTTCAAAGAACAGGCAAATTTCCGCTCTCCTCACCCTTTATGCAACACTCCAGCTGCCCTTCAAAATAAAGTAACACAAATTCAAATGAGATTTGTAAAAAAAAAAAATCTGGGAAAGCGACACATCTTTTATCACTGCAGTAACATGCCAGGTGAATAATAGCAAAGCACCAGAGGCTAAGGAAATGGCAATGGAAATATTTAAAGCCAAAAACTTTCTTCTGACCTGTAACATGACTCTCAAGTAGAAAGTTGAGTTGGGAGTCGGAGTTGAATAACTAGGAGCAGGGATTCTCATTGTGGTCCATAGGGACCGGTCATTATGCAAGGGCTAGGCTTCATATTTAAAGGTCATGAAATACATTAAAGAATCAAAGCGTATCCAAATCTGGAAGTGATTCTAATGCTGGTGAAAAGATGCATAACAGCTTTGGAGACTGGAATCCTCTGTTCATAATAGAACAGGTGCAGCACAGATAGGAACGGGGCCAGCTTCCAACCCACTGCCCTGCCAATGGACCAGATCCTCAGCTCAGAGGCGGCAAAACCGGGAAATTTCGTGGAGGGCTCCACCCCCGTGTAAACTCGGAGGTGAGAGCAGGGCGGCCCAGAGGATTCAGGGGGCCTGGGGCAACGCGATTTTGGGGGCCCCTTCCATAAAAAAAAGTTGCAATACTATAGAATACTATATTCTCGTGGGGGCCCCTGTGGGGCCCGGGGCCAATTGCCCCCCCATCTGGGTGGCCCTGGGTGAGAGCGAGAGCCAGAGGGGCAGGAGCAGCTGCAGTGATGCCCAGGATTAGGCCGAGCAGTGGATAGGCACGACCGGGACTCCGCTTCCTGACTCGGAGCTGACTGCCCCTGACCCCCGGCTGAATCTCATAGCTCCCTCTCTTATACCTTCCCCCCATTCCGCTGATATAAATAACCATAGCTCTATCAAAGTCAGTGTAGCGGTGATGATTTACATAGGATGAGGATCTGACCATATGCCTCTAATCCATGAGCCGGTTGGACCACGCCTTGGGATAAAAGGTGATTCAGTCTCCATGGCTCATTCAGTCCACGTCCGCTCTGCTGTGGCGGGCTGCTACTGCCCTGTAGGATGGTTGTTGTTGCGATGTGGACACCTGCGCAGTAGAAAATTGACGGAGATCAAACTCACACGCTGCTTTACACTAGTCCCTGGTTAAATAAGAGTGATTCTTGGGGGACATTTATTGTACATGATCCCAGGATTGTATCCAAGGCATCCAGGAGTGTAGGGATTGGATAGGTTTCATGTTTTTGATAATAGGAAAAATCCCAGATGCAACTGGGTTTTGTTTGGTGTGATCCGCGTGTTGATTTCCAAGCTGGATTTTTTTAAGAAAGGAAAATTGATAAATTCTATGTTAGCGCTAATACTTGTAGCAACAATAGTGACATGTTTCCAGCTGAATTTTCAGATCATTCTATTATCCAGCTCACAGTGAAATTCAGTTCAAGTCAAAGACTCAATAGTAATTGGAAACAGGCTCTGGAAATTGCATAATCCACTCCTCAAAGCCCCAGAAATTAGCAAACAAACAAACGAGAACACACACAAAAATAAAGTAACCAAATTCTGTAAAGATGTAAAAAATCATTTAAATTCATGCACAACACGATCCTTGGCTGATGGGAGAACACAAAGCGAGAGGTCAGATCCTGTTTTCAGAAAGGAGCTTCATGAAAAGGAAAACAAATGGAAATGTGATTATTGAGCATTACGATGAGAGATGAAAGGGTTCTCGTCCAACAGGCACCAAGGGGGCGAAATGTAAATTGTGTAGAAAGGAAGCAAATGAAAGGGGATGGGATAAAGCCAGTGATGGGTAAACACAGGAGGTGTGGGGTTGAGGGTCACATGATAATGGTAATGCATAACAATGGGCCGGATCCTCAGTTTGTGTACATTAGTATAGTTCCATTGACTTCAATGAAGCTGCAACGATTTACACCAGCTGAGGATCTAGCCCAACGATAATACATAATTCTTTCATCTATACATTTCAATCACCAGACATTATCGTTTCCCATTCTACAGATGGGGCAGTTAAGGCACAGAGGGGTACAGCTACATTCTGCAACAGCAGCAACTAATTTGGGGTGCTTCGATATATGGGTGTCCAACTTCAGACCCAGAGTCTGGCTTTCCACCAGGGTTGTGCGTGCTTGGCCCCTCTGAAAACCACTTCCGAGCTTATCTCAAAACGGACACATCCAAACTGCAAAGACAACTGCAAAGGTGTGCCTGAGTGCTCAGCTGCGTGTCCAAAATTTCTTGTCTCTGAAAGACAGAGACGGAAGTTGAGAGAGAGGGAGATGGATACTATTTTGAAGGCAAAAAAACAAACTAACTAGATCTAAACTGGGATATGTGGCAGTAATGGCTACTGAATGTCTATCTTCTAAGGGGAAATAGGGTAAAGGGAGAGTGGTAGTGATGGTAGTATAGTATTTAGGCCTGCTTATTTGCCTGAGATAGAGTTTTGGGTTTTGTTTGCCTGCTTGAATTTTGAGATTTTTCAAATACAGTTATTGGTGTCCTTATTAACACATGTGAACAAGGAACAAAGACCCTGTGTTGCTTCTGCTCACAGCCAGATGGGGTTTTCAGTACAATGAGAAAAGTTAAGAAAGAGAGTTAAAGTCTTGCTGGATATGGTGGGAGTTTAATAGACAAATGTACAATTGAAAGACAGTTCTGCCTCGACTCC
The DNA here is from genome assembly GCF_002925995.2 of Terrapene triunguis. Taxonomy (NCBI): domain Eukaryota; kingdom Metazoa; phylum Chordata; order Testudines; family Emydidae; genus Terrapene; species Terrapene triunguis. The sequence continues at coordinate 4,154,372 of NW_020664589.1, read as the reverse complement.
CCTCCCCAGGCAAGATCAAGAGGTTGGGAGGGGCAAGGGGCGATGGGGTGGGGGATATAAGAAACACGAAGGCCAAAGAAAAGGTGACCCTGACCAGTACAACCTCACTCCCTACCCCTGCCATGGGTACAAAAGAAGTGGTACCAAAGTCCCCAGACTCAAGACCCTCCAAAATGGAATATGACCATAAATGGTAAGGGGTGGTACCAGGGGAAAGCATTACAAGTATAATTAAGCCTACAAAGGAGGAGGAGGGGGGAAGGAAGCTCTACTGGTGTAAGAGCTGTGATTATGCTTGCTTGTTAACCCCAATCAACATCGCATTGCCTGCGCTTTGGACTCTAGCCTTCTACTTTTGGTCTGTAGAACAAGAACCAAGAAGGGCAGGGGAGCCGTAAGAAAGAGTGAATGTCTCTAACCACTATTCCATTCCTGCACCATTACGTGGCTCTCACTAATAGACAACGCACAAACCGAAATGCCTGCAGAGATATCACTTTCTTCTATACGTTTATCGTTCGTGAAAGGTAGGCCACACTCCCTGCCATGAACTCTTGGGTTGCATTGCTGGGTGTTACTAAACAGTTGCTGTAGAAGTGGCTGCCTGTCCTTTGTGAACGAAGTGATTCCCAGGCATGGCGGATGTAGGTTTATTACATTTTGTTAAATGCGGTGGGATCCATTGTGATGGAAGATGCTATATAAATGCTCGTCATCATCAAAACGAGATGGGTGAGTTAATTAGCTTTAATGGCTCTTGATAGCTCAAGACAATAGTCATTTATACTTGACAGAAGACCAGCTTGAGAAGTTGGGAGTCCTGATAAACATAACTCCTAGTAAGGACAACCAGACAAGAGAGGTGATGGATGAGTTGTGTGAACTCCAGATTTGACTCTTGGGGAGAGAGGTTCCAAATCCAAGCATAGCTCACATAGCCCTTTATCCTTCCAAAGTAGGCAAACTGAGGCATGCACAAGTTACTGCCATGGGTCTTTCAGGTGAGACTTTAAGAGCAGATGAGCTGCCTGCATTGTTTGGATGCAATGAATCCCATGATGTTTTTTCATAAAAGTACCCGTTTACCCTAATTTCCTTGGCCAGACTTTTGCTCCCCTCTACCCCATAAAAAACTGTTAACCAGTATGTTCAAACTTGGATGCCTAAAGCGAGGCACCCAAAATTAGAGACCTGATTTTCACATCTACTGAGCACCTACAGATTACTGTGTCTTCAATGGGAGTTGTGAATGCTCAGCATCTCTGAAAGTTTGGTCACATATTCAGTTGCCTAAGTATGAATGTAGATGCTTATCTTCAGGCATCCATTGTTTAATATTCTGACCATGGTGTATTGCTGTCCTACAGTCCAGAAGATGCTGCATTTCAGTGATGCTCAGCCAATAGGCTCCAAGTCAGAAAAACCTCCTAAGCACATGCTTCAATCCATCCTTGACTGCCATGGGAATGAGGCACCCGCTTAAAATTATACACATGCTCAAGTACCACCATGGGTAGAGATGGTTTCCTGAATCAGGGCCATCCTTTCTGAAACCCGCTGAGTTGAAAGGTGTTTTGTAAGGCATCATTATTATTTATAATTTCATACAACTGTGAAGGTTATTATTGCACCAGATTAGGTAGAAATGTTTAATTATGAGCTGAGAGACGCTTGCCTGGCCCTTTCATAGGACAGAAGCCATTATTGATTTTTATTAGTCAAAGAAGGTGATAATTTTTATATTAACAACCAGAGACCAATTCCTCAGTTAAACAGTGATTATAAAATATTAGCTGAAATACCACTGGAAAAGTCTGGGGAAGGTCACTCTTTTTCTCATGTCTTGTAATCATTCTTATGCCATCAAAGGCAGCAGAAATATTGCAATAATCTGAACTTGGGGAGAGATGCGGCAATTCTTTCTCTATTAATTGAGCCTGGATCAAACAAAAGACTTTGATCGAATGAACCGTAATTGCTTGCTCAATATCTTCAAACATTCCTGGCTACCTGATGTGTTTGCTAAATGACTGTACGTCTTATGCAAACATGTTTGCGGAATGCCTTGGATAAATATGTAGATGGGGGATGGACAGGAGGGATTTGAAATCAGCTGGCTTGTAAGGCAAAATTGTCCTCACGTTCCTCTGAGTTATTGGTCCAAATTCTTCTCTTGGGCCTGGTCTACACTACGACTTTAATTCGGATTTAGCTGCGTTAATCCGAATTAATCCTTAACCCGTCCACACAACGGAGCCAGTTACTTCGAATTAAAGGGCGCTTAAAATCGATTTCTGTACTCCACCCCGACGAGCGGAGTAGCACCAAAATTGATTTTGTAAATTCGAATTAGGGGTAGTGTGGCCGCACACCAGCGAATTAATGTGGTTAAAATTAATGGGGTAGTGTGGCCGCACACCACCGAATTAATGTGGTTAAAAACCGAATTAATGTGCTTAGTGTGGCCGCGCACAATCGAATTTATACAATCTGTTTCCCAAATTCGAATTATCTAAATTCGAATTAATCTCGTAGTGTAGACGTACCCTTGGTTTCACTAGTGCAGACTTAGGAGAGTCAATGGAATTGCGTGGTGTAAAATGGAGTCGAATTTAGCTCACCCTGTTTAGAGGTTTGGGTATAAAAGATTCAAGGGTAAACACAGGAATCACCACGCTGAATAAGAACAGTAGATCATCTGCTCCAACTGTAACAGGGTGACTTGCCCCATGGGCTGGAGAACCTGGGCCTAAACCAGACCTGATGACAGGATGAGCCACACCTTGATTGAATCAGGCGATCCGTGGATAAAAAGGGCAGGCAGTTGCAATAAAGGGGAAAGCTCAGGAGATGGCAACTAGGTTTGTAGATGCTGCAGGGAGCACGAAAGCTCCTGCAAGGCCCTGAGTAGGCCGTGGAAAAGCTGCAGAAGCAGCAGGGAGTGGGAGAAAGCTCTCTAGGCAGGCAGGCAGGCAGGCCTGGGGAAGACCCTATAAAACAGAGGAGAGACTGTAAAGGCCAGCTGGGCTGAAGACTGTGAGTTTGTTGTGTGTTATTTTGGACTAATTAGGAGAGAGACACTGAAATGAGCTTGGGGCCTATGGGGCCAGTATGTACCGGAGGACTAAACAAATCCACCCCTTGCGAGGTTTGTTTGAATCACCTTTGATCAGTGAGTTCCTACAGGGCCCTGAAGAGGGGGAAAACAGGCAAGGCAGTGCTGAGGCAACCTAGCCTCGAGGGGGCATGCAGGAGGCAGCAAGCGGCTACCGCGCTACCCCAACCAATGCCAAATGCTACAGAGCAAGGTGCAGGACTCCCGAGAATGGAACAGCTATAGAATTACTTGCCCATAGGAGGAAGTTTCTTCCTAAGCGTCGTCGGTTAGTGGCTGGCTTATGCCCTGAAGCATGAGAGTCTCTATCCCTTATACATTTGTTTTATTTTCTCTAATAGCATTTCTTATTATTCAAATTAACATCTAATCCTCCTGCAGATTCATTCTCTTGGCCTCAGTAATGTCTGTTGCAGTGAGCAGCGTACATCATACGTTGTGAGAAAACAATATATTGCCTTTCGCCAGTTTTAAATCAGGCGCCTTTTAATTTCATTGTTAATTATAGTCTGGCCATATATAGCACATTTCATCTGAGGGACGCATATTACTTTACGGTTATTAAACACATTTTGAAGATAGGTAAACTGAGGCACAGAAAGGTTGTGCTTTGCTTGTGGTTACTCAGTGGTAGATATAAGAATATAACTCAGGAGTCCTGACACTTCTCTTTCATTAGGTAGAAGAGCATTCTGCCTTCCCATACACTGAAAGCTGATTTAGACATCTCAAGGTTTCACATTCATTTTCAGGAACAATCTCACTGGCTTGGCACTCGGGGGGGCGGGGGGAGATATTCCCAGCTGATTCAGAGACTGTATTAAAAGAAGAAATGTCAAGGATCAGATTCTGCCAAATCAAGTTTAGTACGATCCATTGGGACCCAAAGATAAACTTTTGCAAAACAAAAGACTAACAAGTGGAAGCAACTGGGATTTCTCTCTACTGGACAGGATTAAAATCATTCTGACTTTTCTATTGCCAATAATCTCTCTGGGGAAATTTGAATTTCCCCCCCTCCCTATAAATAACTGTGTATGTTTTATTTGCTAATATTGCAGGGACAGTGTAACAAACAAAATTGTGCACAATATAACCGACTTACCGAGATGTAAAGGAGGGTTTTGTGATGAGATTGCCCTCCTTGTGCGGGTGTGAGAAAACTGAATACAGGGAATTACCACCCAGCCTGCATGCTGTATAATGGATGTTATCATTTAGGCTTAAAGGAGATTGGAAATAATCATTCTTATCTATCTAAATACAGTACTTATACTGCCCCTCCTTACTAGAATAACTGACAGTCTTTCATGCATTTGTCCTCAGAACGCCCCACTGAGGTAGGGCAATGTTATTATCTCTATTTTGAAGAGGGAAAACTGAGGCACACAATGACTAGCCTAAGGTCACATAGAAAGTCAGTGCTAGATCATGGACTTGAACAGAGGTCTTTCAAGCCCCAAGCTAGCATCTTAACCACTGGCCTATCCTTCCACTGTTGTGAGAGTGGTGTCAAGCGGCCCCCAATGGAACTCAAATCAGTCCTATAATGTGGTTCTTTCTTCTTTTGTATCAACATTGTAATGAACCCAACCTCCTATCTGGTTTGTGGTTTTGTTTTTAATGCTTCCGCCTCCAGCTAAACCTCGTCACTGAGCTTTTCCCGATAACTCTTCCATTTTTATCCAGGCGTCTCGTCCTCCTCTTGTTTGCAATTTAATTTAAATTCGTGTTTTAATTTCTCAAATAAACAATGGCCTCTCTTATAAATGCAGTGGCTGTTGCCATTCCATTCCAGCCTCGTTGAATGGAAGGAAGGAACTAATATCACTTGAATATCAATTACCCTAAACAGTTCTTGCAGAATATACTGGAGAGTCAGCACGGTACAAAATCCTTTCCAGTGGGAAATTAGCAACAGAAGCTATAAATTTCACTTTCTATCCAAGAGTTACACTCCTAATAGAATATAAACAGTGCATGTGTTGTCCATATTGGTGGAGAATACATTTAATTAAAAACCTAATCCCTGCTCTTCGGGGATATGCTAGGGACAGACTGTAGACAGCCCTTATTCACACTGGTGAATGTTTACTCACAAGGGTAGTGCCATTGGGTCAGTTGCCACACCCTTCACTAGCCCCGCATGCGGCTGTGGATCAGGTTGGAGCAAAGCCACTGGTGTAAGATCCCTCAGTGGACCGTATACTATCTGTATCACAAGAACATCTAGGAGCCCTAGCCAAGAACCCCAGTGTGCCAGGTGCTGTACAAAGATAGATTGTGAGCTTTGGAGCAGGGGCCATCTTTTATTCTAAGTATAAGAACAGAGACAACAGATGCATACAGTATGATGGGATGTACCAGGCGTTTGCTGCCCCCTGCTGGAGACCCCGCTGCCTTGGCTCACCTCACCCTAAGCAGCTGTTCTTTAAGAAGAGAAGGGAAGCAAATCTGGGCCTCCAGGGCTTGCCCAGTGAGGCCTTCCAGGATCAGCTGTGGGTGGAACCAGAGAGACTTGGTCCTCCAGCAGGCAGAGGCCAATCAGGGCCCAGCAGGCCAAATGAAAAGGGCTGGCTGTCGCTGTCAGAGGGCAGTTCTGGGCGAAGCTGGGACAGGGGAGGGAGGATCCTCCCTCTGCCTTAACCAAGAAGCCAGGCCTGGTCAGAGCCTGATTCCAACTGCAATGAAAGACTTTTGTTTCCCTTGTGGAACAAGGCCCAGGTGGTCCTTCTTGAGTTAAACATTCATTGGCCTGCTGTAAAATTAGACGAGCTCTCTTTCCCAGAGGCTCCCTTGTCTCAAGCGAACCCATGACAGAAAGACAGGGATGTACAAGGAAACAAATTGACGATATTGATCAGCATGTTAGGCAGTGGGATCAGTGCCCCAACAGCCTAACACTGGGTGTGTCACAGCCAGAATAAATAACCCTGCACATTCTCACAGGTGCCGGATGAAACCCACCGCAAGGCCTACGCATCCACTATCTATCCTCTTTCCTATTATTATTACTGTAGTGCCTCAGAGCCCTAGTCATGGAGCAAGACCCCATAGTGCAGGTACTGTACACACAGAGAACAAACAGACAGTCTCTGCCCCACAGTGCATACAGTCTCAGCACAAGACAAGAGACAACCGATGATACAATATGCACAGATGGGGGAGTACAAGGAAACAGTATTGGTCAGCATGACAGGCAGTCGTCTCAGCACAGCAGTGCCCTTCCTATTGTCAATTTTTTTTTGTAGGCATCACAGAAAAGGGGAGTTTTAAGGAGGGATTTGAAGGAATGTGGATGTCTATGGGGAGCTCTTCCGGGGAAGGGGGCCCAGCATGGGAGAAGGAACAAAGGTCTATGTTTAAAATTTTAGCACGTGGGCAATGGAAGCTGGGATCGTGGGCCGACCGTATGCAGGAATCAACGCCTTGATAGTGATAACTGATATCTCATGAAGGCCCTTGCAAGGGAAGAGTTGTCCTATTGCCTTGGGAAGCCTTCCCCAGGGAGAAAAGTGACACAATGAGCCAGTGTCATCTCCTGTCACCCCCTCTCCAAAACAGCTCTGAAAATGGGATGAAGGCGTGGTGCATTCCTCCTGGATGGACCATTCAGTAACTCCCCAAAGAGGTTCTTATACCTCAGTTCTTGCTGGCTACCTGACGCTTCACCACGCGGTGAACAGAGGCACATCCAGGTTGACTCAGAGAGTACATGTCAGAAAGCTCATGTCCCCGGGGCTCTTGCCTGCCCTCAATCCTCAGCTGCAGCTCTGAGAGTGGAAGCCAGGGGTTTGTGCCTGCGGCTCGGTTGCAGCACGTAGCCCTCATAGAGGCTTTTCCATCTGTTGTGTCCAAGCACGCAAGCATGTTTGCTGCAGTTTCCCTGCCAGGGGAGTACCAGGGGCTCATGCAACCTCTCAGGCCTTAGCCACAGAGCAGCACAAAATAAGGAGGCTGGAAGTTGGAGCCCGCGGATGACACCCCTGCAATCCCAGATAAGACCAGCTCATCACATCCCGCTTCCAGGGAGATGTGCTGTGACTACTTCAGCCTGCCTCATGGGGTCTGTTGTAGCGAATGGACACTGCAATATCTCAATCAATAAAAGAAAAAAAAAAGACCTGAACAGAAGGGGAAGGCAGAGACATAATTGACGCACCTATTACCGTCTGAAATTGGTCACTGTGGAGAGAAACAAGTAGCCACAGAGCAGACCCGGCCTGACTTTTCACCCTTCCACAGACAGCAGATTGGCCACTCTAGTCATTATTAGTGAAAAATGACCCTGGAATCTTCTTCCTTTGGAGCAAATGAAGCACCGTTCAGATCCCATAGCAGGACAGGAATTCAGGGGTCAAGGATGAGGCTGCAGACCTCAACCAGGGCTGTTATTGACGAGCAAGCCGAACGGGAATCTTTAAGAGCTGAACAGGCTGGTGGAGAATGAGGGTGACTTGTACCCACAGTGGGTGGGGTGGTACAGAGCAGACTGGCAGAAAGAGGAGCAGTGATACCAGTGAGCCACAGCTCATGATGGAAAATGTCACCTTCCTGTGTGTGTGCGGGGGGAAATGGAACAACTTTTCAGCTCGATCTTATTTTAGAATTTCTTTTTAGGATACATACGCATTTAGCAGAATACATTTTTACACACAGACCCCAGTGTATTCTTTATCTTAATGTGCCTGGGCTCCCGTGTGTGATAAGCTTCAAGGAATAGCAGTTACCTTCTTATTACCATCCAGAGTGGACCTGGGTGGTGAACTCTAATGAGGAACAGACGTCAGAAAAGTGCTTAGGAGAACAGGTCGCAAACATTCGTAATAAATCTGTTCTGATGCACTTTGGGGAATGTAAATCGTTGAAATCATTAAAGCGTCAAGCTGTCGGGACACTGATGAGCTGAGAGTTGCTGTGGGAAACTCACAGCGGCCAGACTGCAGCAGAGGAAGAAGGGTTGAAAACCATTTTAAAATTCAAGCTGCTCTCCTTGCATTGTGGGTTATGACAGCAATTCTCCAGCTGCGCCTTTATGTATTTACTGATATGAGATCAAGCTGGAGAAGGCTTGGGGCAGGGGAACTGAGGACTGGAAACTGTGAAAGTGAGGGTGAGGGAAGGAAAAAAGCACACGATAGTTAAGTAGAGGGTGGGAAGGATTTAAGCTGCATCCTGCCAATCAGATTTTATTTTCCATCCGTTGATCTTAAAACAGTCAGATGTTATTGTCATTTTGCAGATGGGGAAACTGAGATAAACCGAAGTCTGAAGTAACTTGCCCAAGCACCTATATGTGAGTGGCAGAGCCAGGAATAAAACCCAGGTCTCCTGAATCCTACCTAGTTGTCCCATTCACTGGTCCACACATAGATAGAACGAAAAATGAGTCACATTGTCTGGTGCATGTTACCCTGCGACAGTGCATGATGTGGATCATGTGCAACTAACTGAAAAAAAAAGCACAAACATTTTCACATATACAAGCAGTTAGTCTGATTCATTGTTATACATCGGCTTATTTGCCATTAACTAGTATTTAGACGACTACCAAAGGTTGGGAAAAAAATGTTTGTTAATCTTGACTCTCTCTTGTCTCTTGGCATGAATGATTGATTATTCAGCAAAAGTGCACACCAGAGTGTGCTTCCTTTGCTGTTCATCATTCAGTACTTTCCTGATTTTAAAAATTCCAGTCAAACATTTTCATGATTTTCTTGTCCCTGTTTTTGGTTAAAATTAGGAAAAAATATATCAGTTTTGAAATTTGAAAAATGTTGACCAGCACTGCCAATCAAGGAACAACGAGCATCATGTGACATTAGGTGGCCAGTAACATGTCATGAATAGCAAACCGTGTACAATCAACCCATCAATCCATGTACCTCTTCCAGAACTTCGGCAAATTCTTACAAATACATTTGTAGGAATCCAGATTGGTTTGTGAGGAATTCACAAACAGAAAAAAGAGCTAAGTTCACAATCAATATTATTGGGGACAAATAACTTTACCAGCTCTAGAATGATCTTGTTCTAAAATGTTTGCTCTAACGTCACAACAACCTGCCCGTTGTGGTACATTCAAGTACTTCAGAACTTTCACTCTACATGACTGGCCTGATTCAAAGGCCACTGAAGTCAATGGGAGTCTTGCCATCTTATACTGATTGGGTCCTATCAACTTTTCTGCTGTGCTATAAATAAATGTCTATGCTGCCCCAAGAGTCCCTCTATTTATACTACAGAGCATCTAATGAACAGTTGTAGCTCTGGGCTATCAAACAACCAAACAAATATGAGTGGTTTCTATCCATTGATGGATGACCTGGTTCAGGAAATAAAGGTGTCCCACATTTGGGTCACGGCTGGTTGAAAGGTATGTCCAAACTCCACCTGAACCCACTAAAGTCTGCAGAATTGGGCTGGACACTTGACATGAATGGGTTTCTGGCAAACATTTCTAGCATTTTGGTTTCTGGTCAGAGGTTCCCACATTTTAATTTTAAGTGTTTTGGTTTAAAAAAAAATCTATTTTTGACAGATGATAGAAAATGTTCCAACTACAATTTTTGGTTGAAAATATTTAGTTTTCATCAGCTATGGAGTGGGTTAAAATCTGGAGCTGGAATTTTCAATGTTTTTCTTTTCTTTGAAACTTTGATTTTCAACAAGAAAAACAAACACACACACATTTGTTTTTAACCAATTTTTTTTCCAGCCAGTTCTACTAAACACACATCAGCAAAGAGAAACATGCACCTCATCAATCAGGCATCTGCCCAATTTGGGGCTAATAAGAGTTCCAAGTGGTGTTCACCCTCATTCAGGTGAAACCTGGAGCTCTGGTTGAGTTTCCTATTGAATGTTTGAGCTCATCCCAATTCAGAACTCCATGGCACACTTCGGGGTGGCATTCGCACAGTTCTAATCATCACATTCACCGTATGAAATAAGCAGTCACAAGTTCAAGAGAAAGGGCAGCCACCGAACTCATCAAAGCCAAGTGTCTAGATCAGTTAATTCACTGTCAGAATGCCTGGATCTTGGTGGTCCTAGCTACTTACACCTGACATCCTCCTGCTGATGCCAGCAGAAAAATCATTTCACATAGAACCATATTCCTCTCCATGAACCTGAGCTTCTTATATCCAGACCTCCAGGACACTGGGGAAAGCCACAGTACAAGCTTCATTGGACTCATGGGCAGAACTTGCTATAACTGGAGTTGCCTCCTGTTTATGTTATTAAGAATAAAGAAGCTACTCCACTTGCATATTCCACTTCGGGGCTGACCTATGCTGGGGAAAACGGAAAGATAAATGCACAGCCCCATTGCTGTCACAGAAACTTTTATGTTTTTTTCCCCCTCTTGTTTTATTTTTTTTCTCTTGAGAATTCAACTCAGGCTAGGAAAGCACTATGTGTGCTATAAATAAATAACAAAGTAGATTAACCAGCACTTTGTGTCTCATTCTATAGTACCAGCCTCTCCCCTTTGGTAGCACTGCAATGTTTTCCAAAATGTACTCTGTTTAGACTCCTTCCTGACGGCATACAGTATCGGGTAAACTTTGCTGTCAGTAGAAAAGTATGGTTTACTTTTCAGCAGATTCGTGTTCTTTGTCCATCCATCTGTTTGTAGCTTTGCTTGCTCTCTTGCTAATATGGGATACGGGCTTTAGGGATATCCAGATAGGGTTAAATTTTCAAAAGCACTTGACTCCCTTCCTGGACACCAAAATAAGTAGCCAGATTTTCAGATCTCAGCATGCTGGATGATGAACTGTTGGGGTAGGATTTCCAGAAGCACCTATGGGTATGTCTGCAAATGTTGCCAAATCTCAGAGCCTGGGTCAATTGACTCGGGCTTGCGGCGCTCAGGCTGTGGAGCTAAAAAGAACAGTGTAACTATTTGGGTTCATGCTGGAGCCTGGGACCCAGAACCATTCTCCCTCCCGACCTTGCTGGGTTTCAGAGCGTAGGCTCAGGCTCTGAGACTGTGCCACAGGATTTTCTTTGCAGAATGGATGTACCCTAAATAACTTAGCAGATTAAGCCCCATTGCCATGCAGTGGGACTTGAGGCCTCTGTCACTCAGGTACTTTTGAAAATTTTACCCATGTATCAAAATGGGAGCTGCTGGATGCTAAGTAATTGAAAATCTGGCGCAGAGGTCTTCTGAAAATCTGTCCCAAAGGGCGCTGCCAAACTGCAAACTTTATTTATTTATTATGAGAAACTGCTCACAACCTCGTTCCATGGTAATTTCACATTCACGGACACTTGGAACGTATTTCACAAAATGGGCTTTTTCACAAATTCCTTTTGGCTGAAAATAGGGTAAATTTCACTCAAAATGTTATCTATTTTGAAGAGAACATTTAGTCCTTTTCTTCTTGCGGGAGGATCAATTTACTTAAAATGTATTCATTTTCAAGTGAAACAAACATACTGATTTTTTGAGGCAGGGAGAGAAAACAGGCCAGATTTTTTGATTTCACATCATGAGAAACAGTCAAATTCCAGTTGTGTTGTGAACATTCCACACTGCTTTAACAGCAGGCCCAAACAGCTGGAAAAATAAGAGCAAGGCAGGATGACCTTGTAGTTAAGACGCTAAACTAGGATTCAGGAGATTTGTGGTCAATTTCTAGCCCTGCCAAAGACTCTCTGGGTACCCTGGGGTAAATCTCCTGGCTGTGCCTCAACTTCCCATCTGTAGAATGTGGGTAGGATTTCCACAGCTCTTCTTGTCTATTTAGATTGTAAGCTCCTTGGCCTGTTTCTTGCCATGTGTGTACAGAGCCTAACACAATAGGGCCCTGAATGTGGTAGGGGCCTCTTAGGGCTACTGTAATATAAATAATAAGCTAGCTGTCCTATTAAAACAGCTGGATTGTGCCTCTAGAAGCCGGTGCCACATTGAGGCAGGGGGCGCGCCGATGGGGATGGTAATGGCTTTCTGAGCCACGGAGGAGAGAAGAAAAGTACTCTTGCCCTTTGAGAAGCTTATGCAGAAGCAGCAAGCACTACACTTTAGATGCACATATTCCCCCTAGTGGAGAATGGGAGCAAAGCTAGGCCTACTCCCTTTGTCTCTTGTTAGTGCTCATGCTCTGACTTCTGTCTGCCTCTTATCTAATGCTTAGGTTGTGCAAGGTGCAGGCTTCTTGCTGCCCACCTATGCTGGAGCACAATGGTGGGAGAGTCCTTGCACCTTTACTCCAACCCCCTTTTGCCTGTTGGCATGTGTGTGTGTGTGTGTGTGTGTGTGTGCTCTCGCCGATGCTGCCCCAGGCCTGTGCAGGTAGTTGGTTCAGCAGACCTCGATAGTACTACCCAGAAAGAAAGACCACGGGCACAGTTCAGTGACAAAGGCACTCGGCCAGGTTTGTTGACCTCAAGGCACAGTACTAGCGCCTTGGCTCTGTGGTTACTGGTACACTAACACATGAGTGCCCAGTGGCAAGGAGGGGCTCAGTCAGCAGCAGGAGTCTCTGCTGTCCCCTCAGCCACACAAAGGGTTAAGGCCAAGTACCTTGACATTTATAGACTGAGACAAACAACTTACCTACCACCTTACGTGTTTCCTGACATCTGCTTGTTACCTCCTCTTGTATCTTGCTCCAGGCAAGACCTCCCTATTCATCACTTCTGTCAAACCCGCTTATCTTGTGCTAGGTCAGGATGTCCCTAGGTGCTAATCTTTCGGAGTGCGTTCACACACATGCCCAGTATCTCTTGCTTCTTAGGAGTGTCTGTGTTCTAGCAACACTAACAATACCTTTGCCAAGGTCGTGTATCGGACACCAAACTTGTAAGCAGCTGCTTAGATACTGGTCTGACTTTGGTTCATGGCAGGGCCTAACTTTACTGACTATGGTTCAGGCCTCAGATCTTAAACCTGGCCCAGTGCTTCAGGCTCTCTCTCTCTCTCCTACGCCCCCTTGGTGGAGAAGCCAGAATGCAGTCCCTGGCCTCTTGTTTCTTTTAAAAAGACACTTTTGGTGCCCTGCGATAAGAGGCTTTGCCACTGCAGAGAGAACAGCCACCCCGGCCTGTTTGATAACTCCGAAGCAGTCACCTGCATTCCATTGTCTGTGTTGCCCTGTAATTAGTAGAAGTGAGATTGTACGACTGCTTCCCCACTGGGACGCTGATGAAAAGGAGATATGTATCTCACAATGATCTCCCAGGGAGCATGACTGAAATGTCTCTGTGGCCGCTGCAGCGCTCTAATGAATGAATTAATTGATTTCATCCTCAGCTTCTTCCTCACAGGCCTGATGGCCCCGCCCTAGGAAAGAGGTTTGTTCCAGTTCCACTCCGCCTCACTGCATCATTATGTTTAGCAGCAGACGTGGTGGCTTCTTGGTCTGATACATACAATCGATACAAGAGCTCCTGGTGAGGACGCACACCGCCAACAGAAGGAGCCAAATGTGCGTGCACACAAGTCATTTAACAACTGTGGTGGCTGTATGCCGACATAAGTTAGGTTGACAGTTTTGTCGTGTAGATATGGCCTTGGTCTTTCTGTGCCTCAGTCCCCCATCTGTAAATGGGGATAATAGCACTGCCTTGCCTCCCTGGTGGGAGGGGGTTGAGAACATGCATTTATTAAAGAGTGTGAGATGACTCAGATATCGTGTGTGGGAAGGGTGGGCATATAAGTACCTAAGACATAGAGAGGAAGCAGGCTGCCTGCCTTCCCCCAACTCCTTTCTATGGTGATGGGGCAGGATAGGATGCTGTGCCAAGCCTGGGACCAGAGATGCTGGAGCCCCTGAGGTAGCATGGCAACTGAAGAAGACCAGGGTGGAGTTGAGGTGTTAATGTCTGAAAATAGGGCTCCAGGGAGCTAAATACTGCTCTCAGTTGCACTTACACAGCTGCTACTGGAGTCAAACTCTTGAGACCATAATCTCTGTGCGTCTCGTATTGACCTTGGGCAGCACAGTTACTATCAGCTTCCTCTGCTATTGGTGTATTCTCCTGGTTGAGACAACCGTGCACAACACTGTAACAACAAAAGGGTGTGGGACTCACAACAATGGGGGAACAGTTATAACAGGGGACTCTCACCACAAAGCAAATGAAGATCCTGCACAGGGCATGAACATCTTCTAGTTGGTGCATTCTCATTGACAGAGCACAGGTCTGGCAGCTAAGAACTTGTACATTTTAACCCTAATCACATCAGCCACACCATCAGAGGCTCGTTCACCTGCACATCTACCAATGTGATATGTGCCATCATGTGCCAGCAATGCCCCTGTGCCATGTACATTGGCCAAACCGGACAGTCTCTACGCAAAAGAATAAATGGACACAAATCAGACATCAATAATTATAAAATTCAAAAACCAGTCAGAGAACACTTCAACCTCCCTGGTCACTCAATTACAGACCTAAAAGTCGCAATTCCAACAAAAAAACTTCAAAAACTCCAACGAGAAACTGCAGAAATGGAATTAATTTGCAAACTGGACACCATTAATTTAGGCTTCAATAAAGACTGGGAGTGGATGGGTCATTACACAAAGTAAAAACTATTTCCCCATGCAAATTTTCCCCTACTGTTACTCACACCTTCTTATCAACTGTTGGAAATGGGCCATCCTGATTATCACTACAAAAGTTTTTTTTTCCTCCTGCTGATAATAGCCCACCTTAATTGATTAGTCTTGTTATAGTTGGTATGGCAACACCCACATTTTTCGTGTTCTCTGTGTATACATATATCTTCCTACTGTATTTTCCACTGCATGCATCCGATGAAGTGGGTTTTAGCCCACGAAAGCTTATGCCCAAAAAATTTGTTAGTCTCTAAGATGCCACAAGTACTCCTGTTCTTTTAACCCTGGCTCTGAAACTTCTGTGCTTTGGGCAAGTCACATAATCTCTACCATGTCTCAGATCCCCTATCTCTAACATAGAGACAGCTCTATTTACTAAAGCTGGTCAACATTTTTTACTAAAAACTTTTCCCGAGGAATACAAAAATATGGATTTTTGTACATTTTATTTCTTTTTTGGATGAGAAGATGTTGGACTCAGTTTTCCAATGGGAATGAAACATTTTAGTTTTGAATTGACATTTCAGCATTTGAAAATGTTAACACACTGAACTGTCGAAAATGTCAGTGGTTCATTTCACTTGGAAACGTTGACATTTCTCATCTCGACAACTGGAAACTGGAATTTTTTAGAATCTTTGACTCCGTGAAAATTTTCAGCATTTCAACTTTTCATCATGTCGCAGGACAAAAACAAATGTTGAACTATCAGGATTTCCCGTGGGGTGGAAATTCTGTTTTCTGAACATCTGTAATATTTACCCACCTTTGTGAGGTGCACTAATGAAAATTGCTAAATGGTATTAACCACTAGCATGATCCTTTTATGTGCTAGTTATTATTGTGCCTAATTCTGAATCCTGTACAGGCAAGATTCTCATTGTCTGGGAATTCTACATGAACAAATACTTCAGGATTGAGCACTTTACTATTAGCAGATGTCTCATGCCTGAGGACATGATGTTTAAAATACATAGCTGTGATGATGTGGGGATTCCGTGTGTACAACTTATGAATTCTTGCTGATATTACGAAGTTGTTTCTATGAAAATTACTGTAGCTCTGAATGCCTCTATGAAATTTGGGATCCTCTATTGCTAGTAGGACCTGCAACAGGTATACACCATAATGACAAGGGGGTGTACGTAACTTTTATGAGTATGCTTTGATTGAACAATAGATGTGCTAAGGGGCATTGCTTGTGCTGGGGGGAAATACTCCATCCTCCTGTCTGAAGGGACCCTAAGTTGGAGTGGTGAGGAAACTGAGACAGGGAAATGCGTATAGGGTTTGTTAGGTTTGTATAGCTCTGTGTACTTCTCATTTGATTAAGTAAAGAGCACTGGAGTGTTAGGCTTCCATGCAAAGTGTCTGTGTGTGCGATATGCTATGCCTACCCCGTGGGCCCTGGATGAGGTAACCCAGAGGGTTCACACTTATAGGTGAAGTTCTAGCAGAGGAGAAGAGTAAGCTAAAGGGGAGTCAGGAATCAGCTCTGCTTCCGGGAGCTGGGTAGAGGGAGCCTGTTGTCTGAACTCTCAGGATGGGGTGCTAGAGAGAGGATCTGCACTACAAGCCTGTACCTAGGGATTTTAAGACAGTAACGGTGCCTGGACTCTGTTCAGACTCCGGAGGCTTAAAACACAATGGCTGGATCCCCTCACAGCAATCTGGTGAAGCCCTGGCTGGGGGAGTCTGACCAGATCTGTAGCAATATTCACATGGTTATTCATTATTATTCTTTAATATTGATTATTTATTGATTTGTCTGATGGTAGCGCCTTGCAGTCCCTGTCCCAGACCAGTGCTCCATTGTGCTAAGTGCTGTAAAAACACAGAACAAAAAACAAAAAGATGGTCCCGCCCCCAAAGAGCTTATATAAGTATGAGACAAGAGACAACAGCTGGAGACAGACAGACCGACAGGGTATACCAGGAAAGAATGCAACAGCACTGGTCACCCTGGTAAGCAATGATCCTAACACACTGGCTGCATAATGGCTGTCAATTATGTAAAGCATCATTGTGTAGTGTGAAGTCGAGACTCTTGGGGCCCACCTCCGCAGGTGCTGTTAGTGCAGAATGGAGCAGCGCTACTAGCTTCCACCTGAGAAGACTAGTGTTTATCACCAATAATCCTGTGGGCACCAAGAGCCACTGCACGACAGCGAACAAGTTCCCAGGGACGCCTGTCATGTGGCATGACGGATACAGAAGGAATAGGAGTCTCAAGATGCTGAGTCTCCTCAGCCACCCTTGAACAGCTGATAACACCTGACCCGCCTGTGACGTTGTGCAGTCTATATGGTTTTATAAAAACATGATAATAAGTGAATATAATGTAACTGGGATAGTTTTATAAAAATTTGATAAGTGACTATAATGTAATTGGGATATGCTTCATGCAAAAGGTCTCTTGTAAGGTATCATTACAAAGCTCATAATCTACTGAGTGTGATCATCCTATTTGTAGAAATGTACCACTCTTGTATCTAAAACTAGAAATATAAAACATAACTCTGAGGGCCTATTGTAATTATGTAAAGTGTGGGCCATTAATGATGGTTTGGAATCTTGATGACTCCCATTAACAAGGACCATTGTCTGCAGATGACTGTGTTTACCTGTGAGTCTTCCTGTATAGGTGTGTGCTGGCAAGTGAGTAATGAAGTCTTGCAGTGACATGTGATCATGTCACCTGAACTGGAATCCATCTTTAATCTGGTGCTTTTCCAGTGAGGGGGGGGTGGAAACCCAGAGAGACAAAGGGTTCCCTCCTTATGCAAAAGATATATAAAGGGGTGGAACAGAAGAGAGAGGGAGAGGAGCCATCATGGAGAAGCCCCTAGCTACCACCTGAGCTGGAACAAGAGCTGTACCAGGGGAAAGAATTGTGCCCAGGCCTGGAAGGTGTCCAGTCTGAGAAAAACTTACTGAAGCATCTCTGAGGGTGAGATTATCTGTATTTAGTTTGATTAGGCATAGATTTGCGCATTTTATTTTATTTTGCTTGTGACTTGCTTTGTTCTGTCTGTTACTACTTTGAACCACTTAAATCCTACTGTCTGTATTTAATAAAATCACTTTTTATTTAGTAATTTACTCAGAGTATGTATTAATACCTGGGGAGCAAACAGCTGTGCATATCTCTCTATCAGTGTTATAGAGGGCGAACAATCTATGAGTTTGCCCTGCATAAGCTTTATGCAGGGTAAAACGGATTTATCTGGGTTTAGACCCCATTGGGAGTTGGGCATCTGAGTGCTAAAGACAAGCACACTCCTGTGAGCTGTTTTTAGGTAAACTTGCAGCTCTGGGACAAGTAATTCAGACCCTGGGTCTGTATTGAAGTGGACTGGAGTGTCTAATTCAGCAAGACGGGGTGCTGGAGTCCTGAGCTGGCAGGGAAAACAGAAGCAGGGGTAGTCTTGGCACATCGGGTGGCAGCTCCCAAGGGGGTTCCTGTGATCCAACCCAGCGCAGAATGGAGCAGCGCTACTAGCTTCCACCTGAAAAGACTAGTGTTTATCACCAATAATCCTGTGGGCACCAAGAGCCGCTGCACGACAGCGAACAAGTTCCCAGGGACGCCTGTCATGTGGCATGACGGATACAGAAGGAATAGGAGTCTCAAGATGCTGAGTCTCCTCAGCCACCCTTGAACAGCTGATAACACCTGACCCGCCCCAGTGTCCTTCTCCCCTCCACTGCCCTCGGTCTCCCACCTGCCCTTACCACGTCTCTCTCTCTCGCTGCCCTGGAGACGGCCTTGCTGTACTTGTGGTAGAAGGAGTTTGGCTAAAGAGATGACAGATTTGTGATATTTACATTTAAAAGCCAAATAAGGTAAAATAAAAGGGGCATTTGTGTGAAACAGAAAAAGAAAAGGAGCTATGCAATTAACTTCCTTGAGTCCGTTCAAAGATCCAGCAACTTTCTTCCATTTCTTCATCCACTTCCACCTATTCTTCCCCTCAGCAGAGATTGAGTTCAGCTTCCAGAACTAGATCAGCTGGGACTGGTGTAAATTGCTGTAGGTCTGGATCTGGCATTGGGTCTGGGCTCCCACCCTGAAAGGCAGGGAGAGAGGCACTCCATAAATGTGGCGTTAATTATCCTGGCATTGCTAAATCCATCCCTGCAGGAGGGAGCTGACACCCTCCTACCCTGAGCAGAGAGGCGCCTCCAGGCCCTTGGGCAGCTTGAAATGCGAGTGGTAGGAATTTCACTGCACCACCACATGCACAGTTCGTGCCACATGCCCTGCATTGGCCTGTAATCTCCACTACATGATTACTACAGTCATATAAAGTCAGTCCAACCCAAGTGGGCGCAGAAATCTGCCTTGGGATGCGTACTGAACATGGACACTGAGGCAGAAAAACAAGCACGGTTTGCAGTGTGTACAGAGCTTATTCCAGGTGTGGCCCTGAAATCCTGCTCGGGTTCTTCTCCTCCTGGGAGCTATAACCAGATTCACTTCAAGGAGGGCTCAGAAATTTAATCTAAACTGCCTCGTTTGGATACTAAGTGAATACATGGACCAAGTGAGCCCTCTGCCTGCCAGACACACCAAGCCCTCAGTGCTGCCCGTTGCAGGTAAATCCTGGAGCGGATGTCTGTGTGCCTCTCTGAGATTTCTAGCTGCACCCATTTGTTAATGTCTCCGAGGGAAAATGATGCATCAGTGGCATCAAGAAAATGAGGAGAAAAACAGCCTTGAAACAGGAACAGCTAATGATCTGTGGCAGACAGACGGGGCCCGGACAAACTGCTGCATGGCACTGTACATGCCAAGCAGGTTCTTGGCAGCTGGTTCATCTCCCGATGTCACATCTGATGTTTGAATAGAGAAAAACACACACGTTTATTTCCAGCACCGTTCCTTGTTAGATGGGTGACCTTTTCATCGCTCTGGAGGGCAAAAGAGGATGCAGCCTACAAAATGTTCAGAGGATGCTTGACAAATGAAGATATGTAAACGAGGCAAGGCATGGCAGGGCAGAGGGAGATGATGGTTCTCATACAGAGAGGCCTGTCTCATTAGTGGCGGGGGTGTTTGCTTTGGCTTCCATGTTTATAAACGCCGGCAGGGGGGAAATGGCTGTGTGTGGGTTCAGATGGAGCACTTGGGATAGATCATCCCATTATTCAGGGGGAATTAAGCCAACCTGGCAGTTCTCCCTTTAATTGGATCACAGCTTTCCACATAAAGCCATTCCTGTTTCCTACAGTCATGCTCTCGGCCCTTTCATTCACTCCCTGCCGTTTCAGCACCAATCTCAGAGCAATCTTCCCCTCTCCTCTAAGCTAGCTCACTCTACCTTTTTGCTTTCTAATAATCACCCACTACTCCCCTCACCCTCCACCCCCACTTGTTTCACATCTTAGGGAGGGGATAGGGTTGCACTGAAAGTAGATGTCATGGGGTCTGCCTGGCACCTGGGATGGATGGTGGGAGATGGGCCCAATTCAGCTGGAGTCAAGGTGCGGGAGGTGATATCTTTTATTGGACCAACTTCTGTTGGTGAGAGAGACAAGTTTTCGAGCTTACACAGAGCTCTTCTTCTGGTCTCTTCAGCTTGTCTCTCTCACCAACAGAAGTTGGTCCAATAAATGATTTTCCCTCCCCAACCTTGTCTCTCTCATATCCTGAGACCAGCATTGTTACATTGACACTGTGCAACTCACCTGGACTCACCATTTACCCTTGTGCAACGTGAGTGTAGAAACCTGGCTGATTTGAGCAGCTGCATTTTACACCACCTTGCCCACCCTTTGCTGTGGTGTAAATGTCGGCCCACGGTCCCCAGTCCAGGGTGTCCCATTTCCAAATCACACGATCCAATCTATTGCGTCCCATGGAAATCAATGGCAAAACTCCGGTTGGAGCAGCATCTGCTCCTGCTTGAGATGAGACTTACCACAGCAGGTGCACAGCACTAGAGCTGTGACAATAATTCACCTTTTCACAGGTCCCAGATTTTGCTAGCCAATAGGAGCACGGCGATTTGAATTAAACCCTGCATCGTGTTCCAAATTCATTAACCCGTTTGTTGCTGGATTAACTCTGTGAGCAGCATGGTCTAGTTGGTGGAGCGGGTTCTGGGCTAGGAACCAAGAGACTGAAAAATCTCTTCCCGGCTCTGCCCGTGACCTACTGTGTGACTTTAGGTGAGTAACACACATTTGAACTTCAAGTCACCCAGATTGTAAAATGGAGCCAATGATACTCCCTTATGGGTAGAGTTTTGAGATCTATGGACGATACGCTCTGCATAAGAGCTAGGTGTTATTATTATTAAAGCACATCAGCAGAAAAGCCAAGGAGTGAATGCGCTTTCAAATGGGTCACTGCCTTCGCAACCCTTAGAAGTTGCACCTCCGGGTCAGGTCTGAAAGACATCCAGGCAGTAGGGAGAGCTTGCATCGTGGCTGCATGCGCTCTCTCGATTCTGTAGAGCAATTCATTCTCCCGGGCTGCCATCTCACGCACTCAGTTAATTCCAAACACTATTTAAAGAAACCACAGAGGCAGCGGGTGCTAATCTCACGGGAAAAGGCATTCGGGGAGGAGAAGGGAGCCAGGATGTGAGGGGATAGAAGGGATGGGGACAGCTTTTGATTCAAAACAGCCATCAGCATGTGTGCTGCCAGAATTCAGCCGCCAACGCTCGGCGGAGGGCGGGGGCACACGAGTCTCATTTAAGTCTGACCTATTATCATGGGAAGTACCCGGGGATTGAGCTGTCAAAGCTCCCCCCAGCCAGCCCTGCTCTGCAGCTAGTGCTGACCAAGAGGTTGTTCCTGCTCCTTGCAACGCCAAAGTCATTATTAGAGCCTACAAGTCAGGGCTGGCAGAGAGTCACAGAAGTACAGGACTGGGGTCAGGAGGAACCAGACCTTCAGCATGGCACCAGTATATTTCTCTAGGTCACAGCTGCTCCATACTTTAGAGAACCAGGCTCTAAATCACCTTCCCCCTTTTGTTTCCAGCTCAAAACCACATGCCTTTCTTGCAGACTCTGTTTCCCCTCAAGCTCTCTGAGCCCATATAGTTCATCCTTATTCCTTCTCATGCATCCACCTGCATGCTGATGCCTCGTAACCATTTGCATGGGAGTCCATGCTAGAGGTGAGCCTCCGGGGTCTAGCAAAACCTTGTCTCAAAGCAGGAACAGTTCAGATCGGGGCTCCCTTTTATCCTAACCACCAGTACTACAGAGGGGAAAGGAGATACTGGTCTAACTGGCCCCACTTAAGCCCACAGTGACATTTGAACCATGGGGAAAAAAGCGTGAGCCTCTATCACTTCTGCTAAAAGAGATGGAAGCGGTAGCTTGCATGGGTTACCCTAGAGAGCAGGTTTGAGGGTTGTCTGTGATGGGCAAATTGGGCTGGTTTTGTATAGTAACTATGGGTTCTCTTTCTTCTGAACCACCAAAAGTTCTGGGAACATTCAGATACATTTAAGGCTAGTCAAAAATTTTCCATTGGTTTTTTTTTTGGATGGAAAATTGAGTTTCAGATTAAAGGCAAATGGTGGAAAGTGCCTGCTTGCCTCCAAAAAAATTGTCAGAAAAGACAAAAAATGGTCAGCCAAAAATCGATTTTGGTTTCAGATTCCATTCCCCCCACACACAGTTCTTGGATGAACGTGTCTTGGGTTCTGTTTGCTGAAACCAGGGAGGGAGGGGTGTGTTTTTCATCAAAATGTTCCATGGGGGGGGGGAAACATTTCTCACTAAAGCTAGATCAAATGTTTTCTAATGTGCACATGTGGCCAGCGGAGCAGGTGGAAGCAAGACAAAGTCACGCCCCAAATTGGAACCAAACTTGCAGAGCCACAGGCCTTTTTGCAAGTTTGCAAATGTTCAGCTAATTGCCTTCCTCTCTCTCACTCATTGTTCTGTCTGCACATATCTGTGCCTTTTGGGTCCAGCCAGGACCAGAAGGGGAACAAAATAGAATGAAAAAGGCTATTTTAGCTCTTGCCAGCTCAATTGGAAACAGAAAGTACTGGAAATCTCCCAAAAAAGCCTGTTCTTGGAAGACCTCCAGTCTAGTTTGTCAAGCCCTACAGCTATGGAAGTTCTGTTAAGTGGCTGAACTTATGGGTAGAGCTGCGTACCATTCTGGGATCCCAGTTTGTAGGGGTACTTGCAACCCTTTTGGGGCTGGGACATCTGTTCATGTGGGGTTGCATGCCAAGTTATACATTCAGCAAAACAGAGCTGAAGGCACCGCATTTTACATGTTTCCCTAGGCTCAGGCTTGTCAAAATCGTGAACCTCGGTGAGCCTGGCTTTACTTTTCAGTTGGGTAAGAAAACTCCAACGCAGGTAAAAATTCACCTGGGTTAGGTTTCATCTTGAACGTTTTCTGCAATCCTGTCTGTAATCTTGGGTGATTTGGGCAGGCCGGAGTGTGTACCCCTGATCTCTATTGGATGGGCTCAGAACTGTACAACAGTGTATGATTGAGACCCAGATAACCGGCAGAACTAGACAGGCTGTCATTTAATCCAAGAGATTGGGCTTTCGGACCAGGTGGAATGGAACTATGTGGCCTGCCAACGTTCCAAATGACCATGATGTGCAGCACCAGGGCCACTACACATTTCCTAGTGGCAACAGCTTTTTACGGTTTAGAGATGCTCAGAGACTCCCAGTACATGGTGCTTAGGGACAATTAGGATTTGCTGCAGCATTTCCAGTCTGTTTCCTTTCTCTTCTGGTACTGCCGGGCAGGTCCGTGAGAGCTAACTGCACGCTCTGCTGCTCCTCCTCCGTGTTTCTAAACCCATTTGGAATCCCCCTGTCAGCCAGCCAGCCTGGTAAAGTGTGGAAGGCTCCAAAGCCACCCCCCATCTACGTCTGATGGCCGCCAACAAACAGCAGCCCCCACAGATCAAGATCATGGAGCTGACAAGGCATGAACTGCACATGCACCTGATGAGTGGCCTCCAGCCCAGTTCGGTGTCATGGGGAGGTGAAATTGCTCCCGTTCTCTGGAGCAGCACTGTTTAGTGCTGGGATAGCTTATTATAGAATGACTAGACACAGTATTATCTCAGCATGACAAATGGAAGCCACGTGTGTAAGGCCTCCGGAGCCACAGACTGATCCCCGATGCAGTTAAAACTTTGACACAAGTGGAATTATTATTTGCCAAGGCTGACTCAGCTGCGACTCCACGTTTCCGTCCTCCCCTCCTGCGGGAGGTTTGCTCCCGGTCCCACGCTGTGTCCATGGTAACAAACAAAGGCCTCCTTACCAGGCGCTCTCCATCTTATTGATTCCCTGGGAGATTTATGGCAGAGACCTGATCTCAGTGAAGGAGCTAAATCCAATTCACTAAGGAATTACAAGACTGTTCAATCAATAATCTATTTATCTTCTTCACTTTGCCATTTTTAAACACTCCAGACCTGTCAAAGGAAATTGAAAGCTTTTAAAAAATGAAATTATTGAACTCTGGAATGGCTCGCTGGTGCGTCTCTAAAGGCTCTGGAGTCTGGGAAGTATCCGGCATGGCCTCCGGTGCCTGGGACAGGTCTGATGCAGGCTCCGGTGCCAGGGAGGAGTCCAACATAGGCTCTGGCTCCAGCAATTGGCAGGAATCCAGTACCTGGGGGTATGCTGCCATCTGCTTCGTTACCCAGGAGGAATCCACCATGCAAAAAGAATCCAGCATTTGGGATAAACTGTGATGTGAGCATGTGGTGCCCAGAGGATAATCTGTTTGGCACTGGAATTTGTGCCCAGGAGGGCCCTATCTGGCACCTCGGAGGAATCCCGCATGGGTTAGTGTGGCCAGGTGGAATCCAGCACAAACTTAGCACCAAGGAGGAATCCAGTGTGGGCTCTAGCTCAGGTTCCTACATGTGGAGGGATCCAGTCCAGACACTAATCGTTGGGAAGAAGCTGGAACTTCCCAATTTAGTCCCACCTGGAAGTCACCCAAGAAGAGTGACTGGGAAATGAGGGGGAAAGTCCTGGGAATATTTCAAATCCCTCCCCCCAAAAGTGATTTAATGTAAATGGAACTGGCTGGTTCCTGGCTAACTACAGGGTGACCTTTTGAAGGCAGCTGCTGAGCCTTCCTGGGGAGAAGGAGTTGTTCTGTACCCCAATAAATAATAATAACCAGCTGTAATAGATCAGCTTTCATCCATAGCTCTCAATGAACAGTACAAAGGAGGAAAGTATAATTTACCCATTTTTACAGTTGGGGAAACTGAGGTATAGATGGTAATTGGTAACATGCCTAAGGTTGTGCAGCAGAGGCAGAACTTAGAACTCAGGTCCTCCTGATTCCCACACCCATAAATTTCTCGGCCGGATTGCGCTCTCTCTCTCCCATAGCGACACTTGCTTATCTTTTGTGGATTCAGGCCGTTCAGCAGAATCAGTTTGCTCGTATATGTGCATTTCTGTAATTGATCAGCAACAAACTACTTAGGCATGTGCTTAATTTTAAGTACCATTTAGAGCTGTGCAAATAATTGATTTTTCAGTTGGTGGCCAAACTGGAAAAAGCAACAACTGTTTTGGGGTCGATCTGAAATGACTTCCCCTCCCCCCCCACCAAAACAAAGAAAAAAAAAACAGAATAAAAATGTTTTGGATCAAGCTAAACCTTTTTTTTTGTTTGTTTGAGTGAAACATTTTGGTTCATTTTCAATTGTAGTTTTACCTTTTTGGTTTTTTTAGCGGTATCTAGATGAATTTTAAAACTAAATATTTTGCCTTTAGCAGAATTCTCTCTCCTCCCTTTTTTTCAGATGAAATTCAACTAGAATTCACAGTTTCAGTTTCAGTTGACCTAAAAATGCATTTTTGGGTGAATAAAGTGTGCTTAAAAAAATCACCCAACTCTGTGCCTAATGGGATTTAAGTACGTGCTTAGATGCTGCCCTGAATAGGGATGTGTTCCATAAAGGGGGCCTTAAGAGATTTGGAGGAAAAGTAATCAACCCCCCCCCCAATATCCTCTTTGCTGGAGAAAAATGGTGCAAACCTTTCCTGCTACAGCTTTCAGAGTTGTAGAGGTCAATCAGAAGAAGCTCCATTGAAGTCAATGGCATCACAGGGATGCCTGTGAGAGGAGCATTAGGCCCAATGTCTTACCCAGATCCACCTAAGGAAGGGGGATATTCTGCACCCAGATCACCCCATTTGAAACGCTTCCCACCCATACGCTTCTATACCAAAAGCTCTGTTGCAGAAGCTGGCAGGGCGTGAGGTTCCTCTGGGAAACAGGGAGGCTGGTTCCTCTCACTTCCGAGGTTAATGAATGGAGTCATTAGGACGATTAATGTTTGCTGATGAGTTAATCATCCTAGCAAACAGATTCTCCCTTCCCCTGCTCAGAAAGGCAGGCTCCCGTTCAGATCAAATCCACACTTGGCTAGTGCAGGTGCTTTATCCTGATGCCCCCACATGTTCGGAATGGGGTTCTGTGGGTTTGCCCCTTAAGTGGGGCATCTCACTTCTTTGGGGGTGTGGCTTCCTAAGTGCCAAGGGATATACTTACATTTTAAAGATTACAAATGTGGGGCTGGTAGGATTTGCTTCTTTCCAAACTCTGCCCATGTCTCTCAGCGCTGCGGCAACCTTTGCTGTGCCCATCTTGGGCTCCTTATGCGGCTCTGCCAATGAGTCTTGCGCCTCACCTGCCAAAGCCCCTAATACTTCTGTCTTGGGCCCCCCACCCAACTCTGCCTATGCTCTTTTGTCCTGACCAGCAGCCCCCTTGTTATTCCAGCCCTGGGCCCTGACCCAGCTCTGCCTATCCATCGCAAGCATGGCTTGAGTCATGCTTCCTACTTCAGCTCTAGGTCCTCCTCCCGCACAGCACCACCGATGCCCTCGGTTAGGGCTCATGACCTGCAACGCCCCTGCTATCCCAGCCCTAGTTAAAGTATGAAAGGAAAGTGCTGGTCGTGACTAAACATGTTGGGTTTTTTTGTGGTAGTTTGTGAGGTGGTGAAATGTCCACAAAGCTGACTCCGCTGGAGAATTTTTGCTAATGACCCCACACTGGAATCCTGGCCGATCCTGCAATTTTGCTCCCCTGAGTAGTCCCAGTGAAGTCAAGCAGGCTTGGGCGGGTGCAGATATTTTTAAGGCACAAAGGACAGTTTGACACTCAACTCTCTTTAGTGCATTTGAACATCTCCCCTTATATCATTAACTCTCGGCATAACAGGAGGCGGCAATGGGGTCCACTAGGTAGGTCACAGAATTAAGGGTCAGGAGATGTGGGTTTGATTTTCTGCCTTGCTAGAGTCAAGTGACTTGCCCAAGTCACTTCACCCCTTTGTGACTCATTTTCCTCATCTGTAAAATGGGGCTGATATTGCTTCCTCACCTTTGCAAAGCACATGAAGATCTACAGAGTAAAAATAGCCTAGAAATGCTGCAAAGAATCATGCTTATTAAATTCATATTGGTATAATGACCAGCCCCCATGGTTTTGCATGCATACGCTCCTACGCTTGTTTGTTTGCTTTACTTACTATAAATTTCTCCAGGTATCTCCATAGTGTCTATGTCTGACAAGAGAAGAATTTGACAAGTAAGTGGTTTATCACAATTGTGTAATCCAAAAGATAATAAAGTTGCAGAACTTAATAAATATCCCATAATGACAGGCTGTGGAGGAAAGGGAATTCAGATGGGGATCTATCTACCCACTTCAGGGTCTTGTATAGCTCCTGTCACAATAATTTCTAAGCACTTTTTGAACCCTCCCTCAAATTCAGAGATGTTTTGATCTGGGGTTTCAGTTCAGGCCCAGCTCTCCCTTTGGAAAGTAATGGTGCTGAAGGAACATTGAAATGTCCAGGACAGTCAAGACTATTTCATGGTGCAGATTAAACTTGCCATAGTCGTACAAGGTCTGGAATCTTTCACCGAACCCTGCAAACTGCCTTCACATTGCTATCTATCCAGAAGCTGGGACAACAGTGAATGGATCACTCAAAATTGCCCCGTTCTATTCATTCCCTCTGAAGCATCTGGCACTGGCCACCGTCAGAGACAAAATACTGGGCTAGAGAAATCATTGGTCTGACCCAATATGACCATTCTTATGTTCTTATCCAGAGTAGACCTTTTCTCTCAGAGCTGCATATTCCTCTAGCTTGTTGGGTGATGAGTAGGGCATGTTCCCTCCCTCCTCCCACAAATGTATCATTATGTTGTTGATGTCCTATTCAGTACAGCCGCAATGCATAAGAATTGCCATATTGGATCAGACCCATAGTCCATCTAATGCAATAACCTGTCACCAACCAAATGCTTCAGAGGACGGTACAAGAAACCCTGCAGTAGCAATTATGGGATAACCTACACTCAGGGGAAGTTTCCAACTGACCCCCAAATACATAAAGGTTGCCTTAAGCCCTGAAGCATGAAGTTTATATCTCTCCTCCCCTCACCCCTCAAAAAGTTACTGCTATAAATGTGGCTATTTTTGTTATCCATATAAATGTCTAATCCCCTTGTGGATTCTGCTAAGCTTGCAGCCTCCGTATATTATGGCAATGAGTTCCACAGGCTCATTGTGCACTATGTGAAAAATATTTCCTTTTCCTAGGTTTTGAATTTGCTACGTTTCAAGATCAGTGCATGTCTCCTTGTTCTTGCATTAGGAGCTGGGGAAATAGATGTTCCCAATCTACGTTCTCTTTACCTAAGAGTACAGCTGATTAGAACATTTTCAACTAAATGTATTTTCGTGGAAATATGCTATTTTATCGAAGCCGAACAGTTTCGGGGCCAAGTATAGATTTTGATGAAGTTGTCACCCAGAAGGTCTCTGATGTCCAGGGCTCTCTTGGTCACTGCTGACCAGAGAGAGAGATCAGAATCGAAAACCTGACCCTTTTGAGTGGAAAATGGATGTTTTGTGAACCACTGGGATAGCTTTTGTTCCATTCCAAAGTGGAACTAAAACAAATTTCAGAATCGTGAAATGGAATGGTCGTCCTCTGGCCAGCAATACTGAAGCCATTGCATTTTTACGCTAGATAATCCCCTGATTTTTCCTATGAGCTTCTGTCTCTGCTCTCACGACTGAGACTTGCTCCTCAAGTCCTAACCCTCTGCCCCTTTTGCTGTCTGATGGTGAGTTCTGTTTCTGACTGCTCCCCAGACAGTCCCCACATTGGACATCCATGCATCTTGCCATAGACTTTCTTCTCGGTTTAAATGCTCCCCATGATTTACAGTGTGGCAGCAACCTGGACACTTCCCCGGCATATTATACGGCGCTAGCAGAATGCTAACTCTTTCAAACCGCAGAGGAAGCAAACACTGCTAATTTATGCCCTGCCTGTTTTATTCCCCAGCATAATTCTGCTTTTAATGTTCCGTCTACACCACATCAATATCCTTTCACCCCTGGCAAGTTAAAACAAAAAGTAAATATTTCATTTCCCGTTCGTCCCCTTAAAAGGCTCAACCGAAAATGACTCACCCAGTGCGCCCTGAGGTTACACAAATAGGAAATGACTGTGGTATACCACTCGGGTGCTTTATGGCAGTGGTGCTGCCCACAAGTGTCGGTGCTAGTGGGCTATTTACAATCTACTGGTGTAGGAATATAATAAACTAAAGCATCCTCGCATCAAGCTAAATGACTAGCCTAAGCTAATACGAGGCTCTAATACATTGCTAATTTATCAGTACGGTATTGCCATTTACTTTATGTAGCTATATTCATAAAGCACATCCAAGTGCTTGGCAAAATAAATAAATAGATAAAACCATGTTTAACAGACCATTATGCAAAGACGCTAAAAGGCTGAGATAAATCGCCTGCCGGGGCACCGATGATGTGACTTTTGGACGATGGAGGGACAGACACGTTGCTGTTTCCTGGACTGTCCCAGGGGTCCTGTCTGCACAGTGGGTCACAATGTGACGGGGGAGAGGGGATGTCTCTAGATTATTAGTATTTATTTGTATCATGGTCATGCCTAGCGGTCGCAACCACAATCAGGGCCCCATTGTGCTGGGTCCTGTACACATACCTACTAAGAGAAAGTCCACTGCCCTAAAGATTTTCCAGTATAAATAGACAAAGGAAAGATTATGATCCCCACTTTACAGAAGTGGAAAGAGAGGGAGTGCGATTTGTCCAGGATCACACAGGAAGTCAAATGCTAGAACCGGGATTTGAACGCAGCTCACCCAAGTGCCAGTCCAGCACCTTATACGCAAGACCATCTTTCTTCTGCTTTGGTGATAATTGGATCTACACTGGTATCCAATGTGGAAGAGGACTCGATGTGTCTGGGAGTAAGGGAACTTTGCACTGATGGATTCTTTTGTGTTTCTCTCTGGCTCTCTTAATTTGCAGAGTGACGGATCTACTCTGTCACCACACAGGGTCTCCCCCAGTCCTGGGCTGGACTCAGCACTCATGGGAGGGATTAGCTGTGCGTGTCCCAGAGTAGATCGCCACAGGTACTACTCGCTGGAGTAGAGGGTGCTGAGTAACTCACAAGGGTGCTAGCATCACGTAGCAGGAGGAGGTCCGTGATCCATAGCTGCCTGTTGCTTGACGTTCAACCGAGAGTGTGCTCCATCAGCGATCAGGTTCCTACCCTCCAGCGACTTGAGATTATAACTCGCTTACACAAAACTGAACTGCTGCAAGAGAAATACTCCGTTCAGACAATTGAAGTAGGCCACATTAGACAGTGCTCCTGAGAGCCTGAGTCTGATGGCTTCCCCTCAGCGGTGAGAATTGCTTTGCTCCTTCACAACCCTCCCCCCAGCCCTTGAAAGGGGAGTTCCGTGAAGGGGAAACTTCTCAAGCAAAATCTGTGCTCTGTTTTGACAGCTGGAAGAATCAATGCCAGCGAGGCCCATGATTGCAGACAGCCGGCTGACACTGGCAAAGAAGCATTAGGCAGGAGCACTGAACAGGGGGAGGCAGCCCCGTGTGGGGATAAAGCTGCACCGGCCCCGGAGGAGCTGGCTGTGCTGTAGCACTGGGTCATGCATCATGTCATGCCAAGCACTGAAAACCAGGGCTGCTGGGGGATTTTACTAAGACTGCCAAGGGAACTGCTTTAACTTGCACAGCCACTCCAGAGGGTGCTGTCCATCACCATCCTCTAGGAATCCTGTTACCGCAGCCTCCCTGCTCTGTGCTATTCATCTCCCACCTCTAGGGGGTGCTCTGGTTGCACAGCCTTTGTGCAGCATGCTATCCATCCCATCTCTAGGGGAGACCTTATGGCACAACTGCCCTGGGATGTGCTGCCCATTGCCTACTGTCAGTAATTAGCACAGCGCCACCTGCAGGCAGCTTAGGGCTATAATACTGCAGGATGGTCACATCGTGCCAGCCATATTGGAAAGGCCAAGTGAACGGTGCTTTACCTTAGTTACGCGATTTTAGAAATTAGCAGCAAGCTCCCCTAAACCCAAGCGCTGGGCACAGAATGCAAAGTGCACATCGCCAAACATCAGCTAATAAACGGGCCCACCCACCCGTAGAGTTATAACTGTCCACAGTCCATTGGCAAGAATAACGAGGGAGGAAATGTATTGCTCTGTTGAGTGAAAAAAGACACTCCTTTCCTGCAGGACTGATGGGTGGGATTTTATGGCTCCAGAGCCATAATAAAGCCCTTCTGCTCCCCTCAGTTCTCCTGAGTTCTCCTCAAGTGCCCCAGTGAAATGAAGGGCCACTGCAGCAGGTCTGAAGAGATGGATTTCAGAGCTGAGTGGCCTTGCCTGAGTTTGCCCTACCATCAGCTGCCTCTTGTTTGTAGCAAGGGGGTGTCACCGGCTCTGGTGAGCTGAATGGCATGGGGAGAAAGTGAGACTCTCAGATAGGAAGGTCTCAAGTCATCTAGAGCTTTATAGGATAAATCCAACCCCCTGATCTCCACCGACAGATTCACTGTCAATGAACAGGTCATTGAGACTCCAGCACTGGGGCAAACAGCAGCCCAATCAAACTACTGAAGGACAAAATTAATTCCCTAGTTTAAGCATTGTGTAACTTCAAACTGCTGTTTACACAGCTATTTTTAGAGTGTTATCCCAGGCCCTGCTGGGAGGTTCATTTCAATGGGCTGTGTAGATGTACCCCCAGTCGCTATCATTACTCATAGATTTAAGGCCAGAAAGGACCATTCTGAATTGTGGAGACTTTTTGTGCTGCCCATTTATACAGCCCCTGTAAGCAACAGTAGAGCTGTACAGAGTCTGGAATTTCCCGTCCACTAAAAATTTGGGGATTTTGACCTTTGTTTTCATTTTGAATTGAAACAACTTTTTTTAAAAGAAATTTTCTGATAAACAGAATTTTAAAAAACAAAACAAAACATAGCCGCTGGGCTGTTTTCTTTCTTTCTTTCTTTCTTTCTTTCTTTCTTTCTTTCTTTTCTTCTGGTTCAAGGTGGCCTGAAATACAGCCCTTCCATCCCCCAAAAAGTGTTTTCAGATTCAGTTCCAATATTACTGCGTTGGGCCCAACATTAGTTCTGGTGCTGAATTTTCTTTCATTAAACTGGTTTTGTTTTGCATTTTAATTTTGTTGCTGGTGAAAAGTGTCAGACTGACAAGCCTGGAGCTCTCTGCCTACAGGACAGCTACAGCACAGGCAGTGGCAGTTTACTAATGTGTTTCAATCCTGTCCTAAAGGTGTTTCATGTCCCATGGGTTGGGTAATAACGTGAGATGACTGAATGTGTGTAAATCTAAACCACCTCTTTATTAAGAGAGCTATTCATAGAGGTGCTGCAACTGCAGCTAGTATTCCAGCCATGTGCACACAGACTGACTTCCTGTTACCTTGACTAAACTCTCCCCTCCTGCAACCTATGTTCCTCCATCTAAATTCTGTACCTGTTGCTACAAGAGGGAATACCTCTTGGAATGAGAGGAGCTCTGTAGTTCTGGTCCATACAGTCCTTGCCCTCAGTCTACAAATTAGTGTTGAATTAGGTGGTGCTTTTGTAATGTGGACAGTGCTCCATTTGGAAGTGAAGACCACCCCTCAGTTCTTAAAGCCAACATTTAATGCTTCTCTGAAAGTGTTTGATGAAGAAATCAGCCTAGAAAGCTCACAACAGGAGATCTCTTGGACTTCTTGACTACAAAGAGTTCAGAAGTACTTCAAAACCAGCCTTTTTTGCAGTATGAGCCCAATCATGTACCACTGAGATCAGTGGAAGCTTAGCCGGTGATTTCACAGGGCACCAGTTGGATCATACCCTGTGTTTGTATTTTTTTCTGCTGCTCACCCCTAGATGCAACCAGGAAGTGCAGAACAGCACGACAAGTGTAACAACAAAACTTTTTCAAGTACCTCCCAAAAAAGATCTGTCTGGAATTTAGTTCAAAGTTTGGATATTTATTTCAGCCAAGCCACTTTACCTATTCCTAGCAATAGCTGGTGATAGCAAACTCCTCACTTGATTTTCCCTTCCCATTTGTGTCAGACTATGACAGCCATTATGGGTTATTTTTTATTACCAAACGGAGATAGGTCTGAACCAATGCCAGGATCCAAACACACAACCCCACCCCAAAACCATGGAGGAGTTTGGATCCAAACTCTACCACTCAAGTCCATCTGTTGTATCACAAAGGGTAGCCAGGAAAGGATTTTGGTACAATCCTAATCCAGAAGAGCCTGCCTCAGTTGATGGCTAACTAATCCACACAGTAAAACCTTCCATGAAACTAAACGAGGGACTTAGTTCCCAAACTCATCCAATTAAATTAAGCATTAAGGTCAGTGGTGAGGGTGAAGCCAGAGAATTAAGGCTGATTGTAGGTCTCCGAGGGACAGTTGGGGCAAGCTCAGTGTTTTGCTGCCAGTCGATACCTCTGCCAATGTGAAGCACAGTGGCGGCATTAGCAAAACATGGCTTGTGTTGTTCAATTTCATCTCGGTGCATCTGTTTTCATTAGGACTGGGGAATGCTGTTTGATGAGTATCTTGGAAAGCTGGAAAGAATTTTTCTTCACTCCCCCCGCCCACCCTTTGCCCCCCCCTTCCCCGAAGAGCAGAGGGTAATTTGTGTACTAGTTGAAATAAAACCCGTTTAACAGATGAAGTCCACAACTAAAGCCTGTGGACATCGGCGCACTTTAATGAAATTTCTGTGCCTGAAACACATTAGTAGGCAACAGTTGAGATTGGAAAAAGATTAAGCTACTGAATAGCTGGCAGAGCTGGAGTCAAGATGACAGAGTGGAAATCGGAATGCTCGGCGGAGAGCGAGAGGGGAGAGAGAGAGAATCCTGGGAATTGGGTTGTAGCCGTAATGCTGACCTCCTAAATTACTGACCCTCAACTCTCCTCCAGCTCCCCTGCTCCAAGAACACTCCTTCCCACTCACATGCCCCAATCTACCCTATAAAACCGTGATCTAGATCCCATAAGCCTGCTCTTCCCCACTGGAATATCCCATCCATGCCACCTGACTGGGGACTGATCCAGTGTCCACTGAAGTTAGTGTGAGCCTTTCTGTTGATTTCAGAGAGTACTGGATCAAGGCCTTCCTCAGCCCACAGATATCTGGATTCATTTAAAGTGGGGGATATGATTATTTGCTCAGGAGGGGGTTTGTGGTTTTTTTGGGGGGGGTGTCAATTTTATTTTTTCAGCAGCAGAGACACCCCCAGAGTGAAGTGAATGTTGGGAATCAGCCAGAAGGAAATCAGGCTGTTTAAATTTCCCATTGTAAATGGGTACATTAGGTAAGCAGTACCCCAAAGACTAGAATGTGGTCACATCAGCATGTTTCAAGAGTCTGGATTGTTTCATGGGCAACATCATCATTTAAAAAGGGCTCCAGAGGAGATCCTGGCAATTACAGGCCGGTAAACCTGACTTCAGTATCAGGCAAACTAGCTGAAACTATAGTAAAGAACAAAATTGTCAGACACACAGATGAACATAATTTGTTGAGGAATAGTCAACATGGTTTTTGTAAAGGGAAAACATGCCTCACCAATCTACTAGAATTCTTTGAAGGGGTCAACAAGCATGTGGACAAGGGGGATCCAGTGGATATAGCGTATTTAGATTTTCAGAAAGCCTTTAATAAGGTCCCTCACCAAAGGCTCTTAAGCAAAGTAAGCAGTCATAGGATGAGAGGGAAGGTTCTCTCATGGATTGGTAACTGGTTAACAGATAGGAAACAAAGGGTAGAAATAAATGGTAAGTTTTCAGAATGGAGAGAGGTAAATAGTGGTATTCTCCAGGGGTCTGTACAGGGCCCAGTACTATTTAACATATTCATAAATGATCTGGAAAAAGGGGTGAACAGTGAGGTGGCAAAATTTGCAGGCAATACAAAAGTACTCAAGATAGTTAAGTCCAAAGCAGACTGTAAAAAGTTACAACAGGACTTCATAAAACTGGGTGACTGAGCAACAAAATGGCAGATAAGATTAGTGCTGATCAGTGCAAAGTAATATACATTGGAAAAAATAATCCCAATACTCCCCAAAATGATGGGGTCTAAATTAGCTGTTACCACTCAAGAAAGAGATCTTGCAATCATTGTTGGTAGTTCCCTGAAAACATCTACTCAATGTGCAGTGGAAGCCAAAAAAGCTAAGAAAATATTAGGAACCATTAGGAAAGGAACTGATAATAAAACAGAAAAATATCATAATGCCACTATATAAATCCATGGTACGCCCACACCTTGAATATTGAGTGCAGTTCTGGTCATTTCATCTCAAAAAAGATATATTAGAATTGGAAAAGATTCAGAGAATGATTAAGGGTTTGGAACCAGCTTCCATACGAGGAGAGATTAAAAAGACTGGGGCTGTTCAGTTTAGAAAAGAGAAGACTAAGGGAGGATATGATAGATGCTTAAAAATCATAAATGATGTGGAGAAAGTCAATGGGGAAATGTTATGTACCCCATCACATAACACAAGAACTAGGGGTCACCCATTGAAATTAAAATAGGCAGCAGTTTTAAAACAAACAAAGAGAAGTACTTCTTCACACAACATATAGTCAACCTGTGGAACTCATTGCCAGAGGATGTTGTGAAAGCCTAAAGTATAACTGGGTTCAAAAAAGAATTAGATAAATTCATGGATAGGTCCATTCATGGAGGATAGTCAGAGATGCAACCCCATCCTCCAGGTGTCCATAAACCCCCAACTACCAGAAGCTGGGATTGGATGAGAGGAGATGGATCACACCAAATTGTCCTGTTCTTTTCATTGCCACTAGCATTTGGCAGTGACCACTGTCAGGGATAGTATACTGGGCTAGATGGACCATTGGTTTTGCCCAGGATGGCCATTCTTGTGTTAAATAATCAAAATAACATTTAAAATAATTTTCTTTTTACTGGATTCTCTCTTATTTTAAATGGAATAATAGTAAGTAACACATTGTTTTAAAGATTTTTTTTTAGCTGGATATTTTGACTGTTCATTGAAAAACCAACATTTTTTTTTTCAATTCTTGGCAACAGAAAAATGAAATGCTGGGGCAATGGGCTTAATGAAACTTTGAAAATCAAAGCCAATGAATGTTAGTGGGAGTTAGAGACTTAAGCACCATTTTTGCCTTCATAAATCTCCCTGTTATTGCCTGTGAGCCACAGTTCTCCATCTGTAAGAGGAGGAGAATATTTCTTTCCCTCACAAAGGCTGGGTGGATAAACTCATGAATGTTTGTGAAGCTCAGATATCATGGCGGTGGGGCTACAAATGTAGATAGACAGCTCCTATGATAAACATAAGGGTCCATGTGCAAAGTTTGAATCCTGGTTTGTATCTCATTCCTCCATAAATTCTGAGCCCATATCTAGGAAAACAACCCTAGCCCTACAATTCTATTTGATTTGAGTTTGTGTGTTGCAAGCTAGACACAGAACTTTCTCTGCTCTGTGTTTGCTAATTCACACATCTCTTACTTGAAATGGGAATTATAAGTGCTTTGTGCTAAATGGATTATAAAGGCATCTTCCTTTCACTGCTGCTTCTGTAAATAATCACATGACCTCTATGGTGCATTGGGAAAGAGGAGTTGGGGGGGGGGACTACTTTTCCTCTTTCTTCAGCAGTGGAAGAACACTATTCTCCAAATTGTAGGTAGAAGCAGAGGCTTGTTCTACACTGAGACAAATAGACTCTGTACTTAGAGTTCAGGCTGAACAATCAAATGGGACTTGTTGACAGATTACAGTGAAAAAGAAAATAGTAAAAACCCTGAAACAAAACCAAACTCCAGTCCAAACACCAAGCCCTAAGGGCTGTGAAGGCAGAGGATGGAACCAGCAGTGCTAGGATACATATTATGCTTTATACAACAGGGTGGGGCTGTCATATAGCCTTTCATCTCCCAACAAAGCAGAAGCTTAGAAAACAAAGGGTGTTGGCAAACTCCACTGCAGCCTCAGATGGCCGCTTTGTGGTTCTCACTGATCTTTAAAGGGGAAGGAAGCCATTTTCTCTCTCTCTCTCATATGCAGCCAGGCTTGGCTGCTATTACTGCAAATTATCATCCCTACAAAGAGACAAAGGAAATTTTCACAAGGACTGCCTTGTCCCTTCGCTGTTTCTCCAGCCAGAGTCTGTTCAATGTCAGACCTGTATCTTTGCATCTTTCTATCTGGTTATCTTTTGTCCTTTCAGTAAATGCATCTCTCTCTCTGTCCCTCTCTCTGACCTCCTTCCCACCCACCCACCCCCCGCAACCTCATAAGAGATGCCTCTTTCTTATCTCTTTCAGCTGATTCCATCTCCACTTATCTTCAGGTAGGATCAGAAATTACCTGGAAGGGTGGAAGTTACATGAGGCATTTCTGATTGACAGTAACCAAACCCTGCAGCCTTGGATTCCACTCTTAAATACAGATCTTTACTTGGGGTTAGATTTTGGCTTGGACTATGTGTTTACACATGGGAGTAATGAGCCCTGCCATTCAGTCCCTATATAGGCTACCCAGACCTTGGGTCTAGGAGCATGAGACTAAGCACTTATATCCTCCCTGAAGCAAGTGAGAGGTGAGTGGATGAGAAGGGACAGGAATTGCCTCCACTCCATTCCATAGCTGACCTGCTGGCCAGAGTAGCTGTTCCCTATAGCTTGCCTTTACCAGCATGGAATTTAGAGGGAGGAGTACAGGTTGCAGAAAGGACAAGTTCTGAGGTGGTACCACATAGTCAGTCTGTGTGCACATGGCTGGAATGCTAACCGCAGTTGCAGCTCCCCTATAAATAGTTCTCTTTAAAAAGAAGCAGTTTAGTTTTACAAGCATGGAGTCCTCTTATATTTTTACCCAGCACGTGGTACATGAAACATAAGTAGCAAATTACAGCATCCCCTGTTCCCTCACAGAAACTCAAGATACAGACAAAGATCTGGCCATTTCCCTCCCACCTGCTCAGGGTGCATGTAAACAGGTCTATAACACCATTTATTCTTTTTTGCCTAAACCCAGGGTCTGGGTACCCCATGCAGGGATGTAAAGGCATTTCTTATTCCCTCTTACTCCCTTGTACAGTCATGCAGTCCAAGTCACAATCTAGCCTGCAGATCCAGGCATATTCCTCTTTTTAGAGGCATGATCCTCAGTGCCCTAATTCTACCAAAGACTGACGTGGGCGGGTTGCAAGGAGTTCACTTGCCAGGAGATGAAGCTGCCCCCTTGCTGTGCACATTTCCAACCGTAACTCACTCTCTGCTTGAGACAGCTTGAAAAACACAACTGGGTAGGTTTGATTTAGGAAAGAAGCCAGTGATTTAGCTCCCCTCAGGATGCCTGATGTGCAGCTGCCGACTGAGTTGGGTGCAGATGCCAATGGAGTCAGGGTAGGTAAAGGGAATGCTGCAGAAAGGAGGGAGACATGTACAACTTATAATGGTGTGGTAGGGTGCAGCTCTGCTACTCATCTTGTGCTCTCACAAATGGAGGAATTGATGCAAGAGCACTGAGCCAGGTTCTGCTCTAAGTTATACCAGTGTATATCCCTCGGGCTAGACCATAGCTTGGGTTGAGCAGCCACAAAAGAGGATGGAAGATTTCCCTTTTACCCCCTGCACAGCTTCCCTAGAACTTGTGTCCAGGTGGGCAGAGATAAATAGGTGCTCCGTGTCTGCTGCTCTTCTACCCCCTCAACCAGGGCAGGAGGGATTGTTGTTTGCTACTCATCAGGGCTTGTGATAAAACCACACTTTGGCCCATAGTAACTAGAACTAGAGGGAAACAGTTTTCCAATCCTGCAGAAATTTGAGAGATTTTGCAAATTTTGCCTGTCCCAAATGGGGATGAAAAGTTGAAATCTCAACAATTTTCACAAGCCAAAAATCTGCCCATCTTCCCTCTAAATTTTGACCTCTTTTTAATACTATAATTAGCTTAAATTTCAAAATAAAAAGTGATTTTGAACCAGAAAGTGGGATATTTTGACAATGTCAAAACTTTTTTTTTTAATTGAAAATATTGTTCAAGTCAACCCTTTCTGCAAAAAGTTTCAGTTTTGATTAATCAGCATTTACGAGCAAATACATATTTCATTGAACATTCCCAACCAGCTCGAATAGAAACTGTGCTGGGCCTGGGCCTGCCACCACTCCCACCAGTGTGAATCATGAGTAATTCCATGGCTTTCACTGCAGTTATACTGGTATAAAACTGGTGTGAATGAAATCAGGCCCATTTCCATGCTGGAGTTAAACCAGAGTAACTGAGAGCAGAATGTCACCTAATGTGCACAGTTAAAAAAAAATATCCAAGGTTCTTTTCACAGGTTAGCCACTGACTACCTCACGTTAGAGATTGGGTGCTCAAATACTATAGTGATAAGGGCCATACAAGTATTTAAGATAGATAGGCACTATTATATCTTATATTATATCCTATATAATATATACTATTATATTATATTTTTTTAAAATCCATTTTTGTCAAACTTTTGTTTTCAACCAATTTTTCCAACCAATCCTGCTCACGAGTTTTGCTTTGCAACAGGGGTTGGTCCAACATCTGTTTTGGTTTTGATCCTCATTTGTTCACTCTCGAAGTTTCCCTTTGAGTCCAAACAATCCCATAATTCAAAGTCAAGTTCAGTCACTACCACAGAGTTTCACTTATGTCAGAGCTAGAGCTGAACAAAAATTAGAATTTACTTCCAGTGGAAAAATTCCAATATTTGGAGAGGGTTTTTTTCATCCTGAATAGTATTGAAAACTCCATTCTCCACATTTGTCACAGAATGACACATTTTAATTTGGAAATGTTGGACTATTTCATTTTGAGTCAGTTCAATATTAAGCATCTCTGCATGGGAGCACAATGCCTCATAGGAGTCATTAGTCCAGTTAGTCTCATGCCCTTATTTTTCCTATTGGCTGGCTCCATGGTTGGACTACATTTCCCATGATGCATCATGCGGTTGGGTCAGAAGGGAAAATACTAGCTTCACTTTGCAGCAGGGCTTCTGCCAGCACTTCGTTAGAGCTCCTCACATTCATGCTTCAAATTTCCCTTTGAGTCCAAGTGATCCCATAATTCAAAGTACAGCTCAGGGAAAACCACAGAGCTTCGCCTAGACCAGAACCACGGGAAACTGCAAAATCTACCTACCATAAACCAGCCCGGTTTCTCTCACATGGGATTGTGAATCTCAGCCACATTGAACCTCTTCTATGTTTTGAGTCTGAAATACAACATTAACGTAATAGTTTTCATCGTGGTTTGGGGGATTTGTTGCACATAATTCCCATAACACTGGTTAAACTCTCCCATGACAACGAGGTTGTAGCTAAAATCTGAGGTTTTACTGAAAATCTTTACTTTTCAAGTAATATCTGACTCTCATACAGCATTTTTCATCAGTAGATCTGGAAGCACTTTGCAAAGGGGGTCAAGTATTTTTATCCCCATTTCACAGATGGGGAAAGTGAGCCACAGAGAGGGGAAGTGAGTTGCCCAAGGTCACCCAGCAGACCAGTGGCAGAGTCTGGAATAGGCCCCAGGTCTTCTGGGTCCTAGGCCTATTGCACAACTTCCTACTCCTATAGAGTTCACACCCAGCTAGTTATACACCCAGAAACACCAATTATACACTATAAGCTTCCTAGAGGTAAAAGTATGAGTCATGAGCCTATATTGTTTCTGACTATCATATATTCAGTTGACCACCAGATATTCATGAAGACGTTCAGTAGGCTCATGAATCTAAGCATG
Organism: Terrapene triunguis; assembly: GCF_002925995.2. Classification (NCBI taxonomy): domain Eukaryota; kingdom Metazoa; phylum Chordata; order Testudines; family Emydidae; genus Terrapene; species Terrapene triunguis. Next base: position 4,113,466 of record NW_020664589.1, on the reverse strand, counting down.
AATGGCTGGCCATCGGAAAAGGCAGCGTTGGCTATTTTTCTGTTTAAAATGTTTCAGTCATCCGGCCAGAGCAGAAAGAGTACCATATGATGGAGGTGAGCAACCGCAGAACCCAAGCGGAGAACAGCTGAGGTAAACAGTTCCCAGAGTCAAAAAATCATTTCCCTGTGCTACTCAGTGAACATGTGACAATAACAGAAACAAAAATCGGGATTGGTTAAATCTGTGCTGAGTATTATTTGTAACAAATAGCTTGACCAGCTCTAATGATGAGGTTGGTGCATCTCAAGAGACAGGTTGCAAAGGTGGTCTTTGATCACATTTGGGTGATCCATGGCACCCTGCTGACACCACTCCATTCCCCAAAGCATAAGGGAACCCCCAGCATGTCCTCCACACCACTGGGCAGAGAGAGGGATGGTGTAGGATCTGCTATGGCACATCCATGCCAGATGAGGAGTCTCTCACACTTGACTGCGGGGCAGCTTTATGATGGCAGAGTGGCTCAAAGCTAGCCAAGCCTATAGGTGAAGCAGGTCCCATTAGCCCTTGAAGAGTGTTGTCATCGTGAGGAGCATGACATCACATCTTTGAGAAAGCCGTCCTGCCTTGGCTGGGTCCCTACCCTCCAGTTCCCCCAATGCTTCCCCTAGCAGAAGACAGATCCCATTCACAAAGTAAGCATCTTCATGGACCTGAGCTGTGTGAGCACGAGGAGGTCAGAGTCGAAGTGTCGGGAGCAGCAGAGGAGTTCTTCAAACCTCATTTCCTTCCACAGCAATTACTGGATGGAGATTTGTTGAACGTGACACCTGGTTGCCTCGCATTGCAGACTCAAACAAGGAGATAAAAAAGGGAGCTAATTGTTTCCAATGCATTCAAGTTTAATTCAGTGCATTTTTAATTAGGGCTCTAAAGGGGAAGGGAATCAATTACCTCTGGCAAAGGCAGACACTGCTGGCAGGTGACAGAGAAAAGGAATTGTACATTGTGCCAAGCACCCTGGCGGCCAGGGGACCTGCACATTCACTTGAGGGGCCACATCCTTCCAAACTTCTGGGTGGCTCCAGTGAAGCTTGCCACAAAGTGGCACTGTGACCCTATCAAAACCAAAAAGTCGGCAGAAAATGGCATTGAGTTATACCAGCTTCCTAGCTGCCCTCTCTCTAAGATTCACCAACACCCCCTAGCGTCGACCCTGGGAGCTCCAATTCAGTGGGCTCAGGGTGAGACAGACACAAGGCAATAGAAGGATACAATTACATTATGCAGTTCCCTGGTCGTAACAATAGTGAGGATCTGGATGCTTTTCTCTTCTAGGACACACCATTTCAAATCGGACCCAGGTCACTCATGTCCAAAAGACGCTACCACTTCATAGGTGCTTGTGGCCCATGTGAAAGGAACTGGGGGTCTCCGTTCAATTCTTAGTAGGTAGGTGTGCATATCAAGTCCTCCATCACAGTTGGCATGCCCTGGCCCCTTGTTGGATGAGGGATCAAAGAATGAATGAAGCCTACACACACATTCATCTCCTCCCTCACCTGAAGAAGTGACCCCTATAGAATAGAGTTGAGACACATACATAGGGAAAACTTGCATGGCTGAAGCTGATGTTCTAACTCTCCTGCCGACAGAGTACTTCACTTCCCAAGGATCTCAATCTGATGTTTTAGCCAGAATCAGATTCACTTAAAGAAGAAGCCAAGATCCTTCAATTCAATATACAATACTTAATGACCACAGATAACTCTCAGGATATTTGATTCGCAGAATACTGGCATTTGAATTGTCCCAGACAAAAATCAAATCTACACTGCCCCCAGTGCTTTCACCTCTTTCGTCCAAAGGGCACTTTACTTTCTTTGGGATTTAATCTATGTTATGCTATTGGTTGAAGGCACCTTTAGCTTCACCTCTGAAACTTGTCCCGGACCAATTTCTCTGCAGTGCGCAGGTAAGATGACGAGTCTAGTATGGTCTGCGCATGTTCTAACTCATCGGTAACACAAGATGGTGACTTCAAGGTAGGGCCATTATGCTCTACCAAGAGTGAAGACAGGATTTAGCTACTAAAAATAGTCGGGAACATTGATTGTGATGCTGGAGCAACCTGAGCAGAAGGCACTGAAACTCCTGAAAGGGTAAAATTAAGCAAATTCCTATCAAGATGAAACTGTGTGTGAATCAGCTGAGCTGTTCAAGGAGTAAATCTGAGTGTGAAATTCACCTCACCGAAGTAGAAGGCTGAGATCAGGACTCTTAATAGGAAGAGTGGAGATTTTCACTTTCACTTTCTTCCCCTGACTTTCTTTTCCGTGTCTTCGTGTTGTCTTGATGACTCTCTGGAAGAAAGATGCTGTGTACAGAGAGAACGGAATACGCTTCATGAAAGATTTATTCTTAATCAGAACTGCCAAATTCATAATTACTTTCTGGGCCCTGAAATTGTTTGGCCTTATCAAATAAATGAGACTATACCACTGATCATTATTTCTGGAGAAAGGAATAGCTGGTAATATGAGAGAGAGAAAGATAGCCTGAATGGATTTAGAGGTGCATATAGGTATGCATATGTCTCTGTGTGACGTGAACAGATCAGAGCTCAGACGTCACACCTGTCCTAAATGGAAATGTGATTTGCATATCGTGATGCATTGAAACAATTCGGGACTTGCATTCTGCCTCACCATGCATAGGGGTTCAAACCAGAACTTTTTACTTGACCCTCTTAATGGTAAGTTTATGAAAAAGATTATAGGCCAGGGTTGCCTGTGATAGCAGGGACTGGACTCAATTACCCAGGAGGTCCCTGCCAGTCCTAGGATCCTAAAGCAAAGTCAAGCTTTCCGGGTTCAGATAAAATAGGACCATCCCTGTCAAGGCTGAATCCCCACTCTGTCACTCCGAGTACAGGAAATGTGGCCCCGCTAGGATTTTAAAAATTAATGCTTGCCACTCCAGGCTTGTATTAAACTCCCAAGGTTACAGCTTCTCTCTGACCTTGGCTTGGTAAACGCTGCCACCACCCAAATGCAAAAAAACCCCTTGGACCCAGGAAGGAGCACCTGGGAATTCCTCCCTGTGGGGTACCCTCAAGCCCTTTCACCCCCCTCCGGGGAAGAGCTGAGAAAGAAACAAAGGAAATTAGCTGTGGCTACCAGCTAATCAAACAACATGCAGAAACCTGTTAGGACACCAATAATCCAATCCTGTTCTTAAAAAAGGTCAATTTTATTTTAAAAAAAGGAAAAAATACATTTGGAAATTAGGCTTTTCCTAGATTTTAAAAGAGCACTTGCAAAAATTAAGCACCCAAAATAGCTTTCTTAGGGGTTCAGCTTAAAAGTTACAAGCAAACAAAAGCATCTGGGGTTAGCACAGAGGAGATCCACAAGCCAAAATAAAGAATAAACCTGTTCACATTTATCTAAACGTTCCCTAGCCAAATGATTCCTTTTAGGTGTGGAAGATAATTTTTCACACCTGGTTCAAAACTTACACAGCATTCCTGCTTATAGCACTGCTCCTCTGTCCCTGCTTCTCCAGAGAACAACAGACCAAGGGACAGTTTTTTCCCATTTAAAAAAGTTTTAGCCTTCCCATTGGCTCTTTTGGTCAGGTGCCCACTCCTTTTCTTTTACCTGTGTGCATGTTAACCCTTTACAGGTAAAGCAAGCAGAGAACAGCTACCAAGAGGGATTTTACAGCTAACTGGCTGGCTGGGTGTCTATCAAAGGGAGCTACCCCCCCTGATTTGGGATGTGCAAGACCAAACACTAGCCTCCTCAGTTCATTGAGAAGTTAATGTCAGACAACGTAATTTCAAAGAAATCTTTAAGGCTTGAAAACTTGTGAGGTTCTCTCATCTCTAACAGTCCATTTCATTGATGCAGCCTGAGTGAGATTTTAGTCAGTGGACTCTACTTCTAGTAATGTTGTGCAGTCACGTAATCTTCAGCTGGAATGTCTCCCTCAGGCCAGGAGCTGAGAATGATAATAATGCGTTGTAGTTAGGGTCTGATCCAATACTCACTCATACCAGGAGAAGGACCACAAACCAGCCTAGGTTCAAGCCCTTACATAGCATCTTCTACTGAATGATCACTGTGCCCTTTACAAATATTAACCCTCACGAAAGCCCTGAGAGATGCAGTATTATATTATCCCCATTATAAAAACAGAGGGTGAAATCCTGCCTCCACTGAAGTCAATGGCAAAACTCCCATTGACTTTGATGGGCCCAGGATCCGCCCTAGAAAGGTGAAGGGCAATGTTTTCAGAAGTGCCTAAGAGATATTTTCAAAAGTGACTTTGGACCAGATTTCTAAAGGTATTTAGGTGCCTTAAGCAGGTTAGGTGCCTAATTCCCATGTGAAATCAACCAACCTGCTTAGGCACTTTTGAAAATCTGGTCCTAAGTCCTTTTTGAAAATGGGTCTTAGAGACTTAGAGTCCCGAGTCTCATTGTGACATTCCCAAGGTCACACAAGTCAGGAACCGAACCGCTGCACTAACCACTAGACTGCATTTCCTCTTCTGTTGCTGCTTCCCAGTGCTTACTGTGCTCACAAAGTAACCCCAGAACAAGAAATCAGGTCAGCCAGAGCTATGATAAACCTTCACACCAGTTTGCTAAATCACAGAATCTTTCCGTCTTACTTTCTCCCTGCTCCTCCCACCCCCAACCATGGTGATTAAAAAAAAGAGTATAATTCTAAGAATGAATAATTGATATTCCTTCGAAGCTATCTCTTTTACTCTACTTGTTCTCTTAATTTACTTGGTTTATACCAACTGATGACAGAAGCCTATTGTTTTGCTGAAACATTAACTTCACAAAGTCATTCCGCTCCCATCTGCAGCACTAAAATTAATGATTCCCTCTGCAACATCTGTTTAATTAACTATCGGCACCATAGAAGAGGCATCCAAATACCCCAGCGACTAAATCAGCCTCAAATTAGGGAAATACGATGTTAAATTGTATCAGAGAGAAGCAGAGATTATCCTTTTGAGCACTGACATTCATTAGCTACCAGCCACCCCATGTATCTTCATAATGAAAAAGTGTCAGTGGCTCATCGCCGTAAAGTTTTCATTTAAGGGCTGCTGCGCCTTTTGCCATGGTGATTGGGAAGAGGAGGAGGGAACAGAGCCTGGCTTCAGCCAGCGTTCCATCATCTTCGCTGATGGATCTGTTGCTGGGAAGAAAGATAAAAGTAAAATAGTGCCACCGTCGAACGCTCTTTACATTGTCGGTGTGTCTTCCGGAGACCGGCACCTGCTACCCCTTTCACCATAATTTCCCCATCAAGACAGCAGGATTTGTTGCCATTGCCTCCATAGTGAAAAACAACATCTCGAGGTGAAAGCCAGTTGATGGCTGTCCTCAGAGAAAGGGACTGAGGACAGCAGCAGTGGGGAAAGTGCTCTCAGGCTCTGGATGGGTCTCCAAAGCTCCTGGGGGAATTGAAAAGTCCATTACAGACTCTGCTGATAATTCAGCCGCGTGTCCAACTCTGTTCAAGCGAAACACAAATCAAGGGGCTGATTCAACAGATTTTCCTCTTTTAGGGGCTTCTCCCCCCCTGCAGTTACCATGGCAACAAATACAGTGTGAAATCGCAAGTTTGCAAAATGTACAAAGTCAGCAAGCATCCTAAAAGCATGGTTCCAGTGACAGAAACAAGGCAACAGAGGGAGGTGAAGAGACTGAGAGAGAGACACATGTTGACAGTTGGGAGAGCTGGGCTGTGGAGAGGCAGATGGACAGAGGGTGGGAGAACAGGAGTTGGGGGAACATGAGGGCAGGTCTACACTACCCACCTGAATCGGCGGGTAGAAATCGATCTCTCAGGGATCGAATTATCGCGTCTCGTCGGGACGCGACAATCAATCCCCGAATCGATGCTTCTACTCCACCAGCGGAGGTAGGAGTAAGCGCCATCAACGGGGGAGCCGCAGAGGTCGATTTGCCGCCGTCCTCACAGTGGGGTAAGTCGGCTCCGATACGTCGAATTCAGTTCCCAGCATGTATTTGCACATGGCAGTAACATATGTTACCTGGCATGAGCCTGCTGCAGAGGGAGATTTTAGTCTCCTTTTGAAGAGCCATCAAAGCATTGGGATAGTTGCTTTTGGGAACTGTTAACTCATGGAAAGTGGTGAAAGAACCTGGAAGGTTCCCTCTCTAATGCCTGGGACACCGCTCAGAGGACACCACCTCTCTGGGAGAGCTCACAGAGTCCTGCAGGGTCTGGAGTTTCAAAAGACCACCAGTCAGATTTCAGCCTTTCAGAAGAACCCAGAGCCCAGTTATCGGCTCCTTCAACTGTGATCCTGCCCTGCAAAGTGACTGTGTCTAAATCCCAGCGTCTCACTCCAACAATCCACGCCCTCGCTGCGTTCAGCATCAGATCAGCTGTCTTTACTGACAAATCATTTTGACTACTTTTTTACACCCCTTAGACCCGCAGGCCAACCCAGGTCTGGGAGAGAGAACTGAATTCTATGCTCTCCGGTATGTCCTCCATAACATTCCCGTTGCGTGGTTAAATCCTGGCCTCATTTGCACCTGTGCAGCCACATTGGCGACAATGGAGTCGCACAGGTGTAAATGGGATCAGCAGTTGAATACAAAAATGGATAAAATCCGTTCTCCGTTACAACCTTGCAAATCCCACTGGCTGTAAGAGAGGGGAGAATCTAGAGCAGGGGTTCTCAAACTGGGGGTCAGGACCCCTCAGGGGGTCGTGAGGTTATTACGTGGGGGTCACGAGCTGTCAGCCTCCACCCCAAACCCCGCTTTGCCTCCAGCATTTATAATGGTGTTAAATATATTAAAAAGTGTTTTTAATTTATAAGGGGGAGGTCGCATTCACAGGCTTGCTGTGTGACAGGGGTCCCCAGTACAAAAGTTTGAGAATCACTGATCTAGAGCAAAAGGCCAGGTATCAACTGAGGCCACGGTTAATATAGATAATGTGGCTGAGAGTAACCAGAGGCAGAAGTTGGCCTGTGGACACTTCATTACTAGCAATGAATAAGTCACAGCTCGACTTTCAGATCCTGGGGTGAGGTCGCAGGCTTAGCAGTTAGAAATACCACCCCTTTATTGTAAACGGAACAAGCTGGAACTGAATAAATAAACACAGCATCCCACCAGGCCTGGGCTAAAGTCACTTTCTAGAACAGTAAACAGCAGTTAATTGAAAAAATGAAATTTCTTATGGGGGGCTGCGATATATTGGAAACTGGTTCAAAATGACAAGCTATCAGTTTAAGAGTGAGGGATTGCCTGGTCCTGTTTGCAGGCTAGGGGGCTCTGAGGGAAGCCAGGTGACCTGGGTCATCTGTAGGGTTGCCAACTTTCTAATTGCACAAAACCGAACACCTTAACTCTACCCCTTTCCCGAGGCCCCGCCCCCACTCACTACATCCCCCCTCCCTCACCGGCTCGCTCTCCCCCACCCTCACTCACTTTCACTGGGCTGGGGCAGGAGGTTAGGGTGCGGGAGGGGGTGAAGGTTGTAACTGGGGGTGCAGGCTCCAGGGTGGGGCTGGGATTTGGAATGTGGGAAGGGGCTGTGGGTTGAGGCAGGGGGGTGGAGTGTGGAAGGGGGTATGGGCTCTGGGGTGGGGGTGTGGGCTCTAGGGTGGGGCCTGGGATGAGGGGTTTGGGGTGCAGGAGAGGGATCCAGGCAGGGGGGTGGGGCTGAGGGATTCGAAGTGCGGGAGGGGGTGAGGGCTCTGGGCTGGGGGTGCAGGCTCTGCAGTGGGGCTGTGGATGAGGAGTTAGGGGTGCAGGAGGGGACTACGGGGTTGGGGGGGCTCAGGGCTGGGGCAAGGGGTTGGGGTGCGGGCTTACCTCGGGTGGCTCCCAGGCAGCAGCGCAGAGGCGCTAAGGCAGGCTCCCTGCCTGTCCTGGCTCTACCCTGCACCCGGGAATTAGCCAGCAGGTCCGGGTCCTAGGTGGGGGGGGGGGCAGGAGGCTCCACATGCTGCTCTCGCCCGCAGGCACTGCCCCCCCAACTCCCATTGGCCGCAGTTCCCAGCCAATGGGAGTGCCGAGCTGGTGCTCAGGGCGGGAGTAGTGCGCAGAGCCCTGTGGCCCCCCCCGCCTAGGAGCCTGCTGGCCACTTCCGGGGCACAGTGCGGTGCCAGGACAGGTAGGGACTAGCCTCCCCTAGCTCTGCAGCACCACTGACCAGACTTTTAACGTCCCGGTCGGCAGTGCGGACCGGAGCCACCAGTGTCCCTTTTCGACCGGATGTTCCGGTCGAAAACCAGACACCTGGCAACCCTAGTCATCTGAGTTATTCAGAAGACAGCCAGTCTGGAAAGAACCATCTTAAACAAGGTAAGGTAAATTGTGCTTCCCTGCCTTAGGGAGCAGCCTGTTTTCTCTCTGTGTGTGTTTTTTGGGTTCTTGTGTGTTATCATTCAAAATGCTATGAAATAAAGTAGCATTACTTTGCAACCTTCCTGCAAGAGTATTTATGTTTTTTATCTAATTTCTCTCTGTGTATGCTATGAACATAACAGGGGCAGTCCCTCCACCTGGGCTACCAGCGAGTGCTCCTTGTATCCCTGCTACTGGTCAAGCCTATTTACTACAGGACTTTCATTAACAGTCACTGACTTTTCCTTAAGTTGGTTTCCTCCACTGTAGTCTCATCCCCTCCTAAAAATTCACTAACAAGTCGTTCGTCTGGATGGAGGAGAATAAGACACAAGTTACCAGCAGCTGCTGGAGCCGGACTTGTTGTTTGATCGGGGAAGGAAAATCCAATGTTGCTAAAAAGGGGTTGCCTGTGCAGTTCAACCAGGATGTGATTTCCTCCCATGTGGAACGTATCTACATTTGTGATATCCACTAGTTTTGACATGGATGGAAGCAGAGTCTGCAATGCTCTCAGTGCCTGGGTGCTGTGAGGTTATTGGCAGAACTCCACTGACAGGCCATGTAAAGAATGTACCAAACTCCATTTAAAAGTGTGACATAAAATTCAAAAGCAGCCTGGGGAATTACAACCCTCTGCAGCAGGATAAGATGCTTAGGAAGCATGAAACACACACCATGCTTAACGTGATTTTTTTTAAAAGGCTTCTGTTTCCAGCTACAGGCAGGCCATGAAGCCTTCTGCAGTCAAGAGTATAACACTGGACGTGAACTAATATTGGCAATAGGAGTGCAGCTGGGTATGAAGCCAGAGGGAATAAGGGGATAGCACGGACTATGGTGGTACTTGCGTATACGGGAGTGCCTCTAACATTGGATACAACTGACCATGCAGCGACCACTGGACATGGGGAACAAACTAGGAATGGAATTATACTTCTAGGCACAGAGGTACTATTAAAGATGGATGTATGACTGTTTGAAGGACCACAGTACTGGGTTAGATAATTGAAGGGAGATAGAAGGCATGAGATGTCCTCTGGCTATAGGAGGATCACCCAGAAGTGGGCTACCACATCTGGCTACCCCACAATGGGTCAATGCAGTGAAATCCAGTGGGTATGGAATTCTGAAGCTAGGTCCATTGGATATGGAGATTATTTGTATTGCAATAGTACCCAGAGACACCAATTGAGATCAGATACCCAATGTGCTAGGAGCTGTACATGCACATAATAAGACAGTGTCCAGGCCCTGGAGTGCTTCAAAACTTAGTAGACAAGACAAACAAAGAATGGGAGGAGAAACAAAGGCAGAGAGAGGACAAGTGACTTGCCCAAGGTCACACACCAGGTGAGTTGTAGCGCTGAGAACAGAACCCGAGTCCAGGGTAAGGCCTACCACTAACCATGGGGTGCACAGCAGTACACCTTCATCTTCCCCACCAATCCCCTTTAGCCTCCATACTTTGGGTTATTCCATTACTTTTTTAATGCTGACGAATGACAAACATGGTGAAAAATGCAGAGTGCACGAAAAGGCTCATAAAATCGTTTTTGTATCTTTAATCAATCATGACTAGCATGTCTGCTATACATTCTCCAAGTTTAAAATAGAATAAAGTCATACCCTCACATCATAATCTTTCTCCAGGCAGCCGTGCTCCTTACATCAGCACAATGACCCAAACAGGATGGCTGTATTAACAGATACGATCTATTCTTTAATGGAGCTCAGCGGCTGGGATTAGCTACCTGTAATGTAGTTTGGACTGTCAGGCACTATACCAAACTGCTAACATATTACAAGTTATAGCATCAATTCTTTCTAAGTGAAAAGGCATTTCAAATTCAAAACACTTCAAACCTAATAACGGCAAATTATCTTGATGGATCCCTTTCAGCTGGAAAAAACGTAAAGAGACAGGGAGAGAGGGACAGGCATCCAATCAAAAAATTCATATCAATTCTTTTTCATCTACCTAGGGCAGATGAAGTAGACAAGTGGATATGGATGTCAGGGAGGAGAAGAAATAGTGGAAACCAAAAAATGAATAGAAGAGGGAGCTAGTGAATTCCATTCTGACTGGACGAATGGGGACCTACCTCCAAATCAGAGTTTGGGGCATCTATTTAGGAGTGATATGGGTGGGATCAGCATAGCACGGAGAGTGAATCTCCTTCCTAATAAGCAGGATACAAAGGTCCCACTAGGATACAAGAGTATCTTTCTTAGAACGATGTAAGGAAACCTAGGACAGAATGAACATGGAGTGAATTAGCTCTGAATGCCAATGGAGGACAATCCTTCCCAGTTGAGTTTGATATCCGTTGGGGAAATGGTTTAAGGAATGCCAAGACTGAAGGAAGGTGGGATTTTCAAAGCCACCTTGGAGATTCAGATGCTGAATTCCCAATAGAATCGATAGATATTGTGCATCACTATCCTTTAGATGGCTTTTGAAAATCCCAGCTTTGATGACCAAGATTTTCAAAAATAATTAGTGACTTTTGGATGCCCCATGTGAGAGTTCTTAAAAGGGCTTGATTTTCAGAGGAGTGAATGTGCAACACTTTCTAAAATCAGGCCCTTTTAAGGTGTTGGGCACTCCAAAATTGGGTAGCTTCTGAAAATCTTGGCCAATCACTCTGTTTATCCATGGTAAGGGTTCAGGTCCCTCTCTGATAAACCGGACACCCTCTGTCTGGCTGGAGTTTGGAGTTAATGGCTGAACACTGACAGAGTGAGTCATTGATGAGTTGGATGCTATAATCCATCACTTTTAAACCTAGCCTGTCTGAAAGCTTTCTCTGTTGTCATTAGCTCAGTCATTTCTGATCATCTAAGAGATATCTTCCAAGAGACACCTACTTGATCCTTTAAAATAGCAACATACTCATCCCGATGTTGTCCCAGTTTCACCACTCGGTCTCTCTGTCTCACGAATTGGCTGAGCTGCTGCTTAACGTTGACAAAGAGGGAAAAAAGCTCCCCGCGGCTGGTGAAAGATCCCCCCTCCCCGAAGGAAAGAACAGGGACTAAAGACAAATCGAAAAGAAGGCAGACACACCAATAGGCACATTTCCCTTTTAGCACATTTTCGAAGAAATCCTTGTGACCAAAGCGTTGGTGACGGTTGGATTTCTGGCTCAAGTCAGAAGCCTGAGGGAAAGAGGGCACTCTACCACCTGTCAGGAAGAATTGCAAAAGCAAAAGAATATTTAATCAGAAAACAGTGTGGGATAGTCTTGCGAGACTGCCGCATGAGTCATACAATATTTGCACACGTCGGTGGCTGAAGGCAAAATTTGACCTTAGCTTGCATTATCATACTAAAGATGATGTCTCTCTCTGGGGAGGTGGAGGAAGAGGATAGAGTAGAATTAAGACAAACGTGAGGAATGGGGCTCGGATGACTACACAATGCCACTGCAGCAATAAAAAAGGAAGACGATTATTATTTATACTGTTGTAGTGCTTAGGGGGGCCAATCAGGAATCAGGGCCTCTTTGTGGTAGGTGCTGTATAAACACGAAACAAAAGGGGTGTACAATCTAAGTATAACATGAGAGAGAGCAGGTGGATACAACAAAGAGACAAGGAATACAAGGGGACAAGGAGATGATTCCACCCACATATTTGTTAGCCTAATTCTCCCAAATAAACTCACGGCAGAATCCAGCCCTGATGTGGAACAAGCATCCCGCCCTGGGTGGAAAGGAAATGCAGGATCTGATTTCCAAAGGTGCTAATACCCGTCTGAATTCAGCTGGATTTGTAGGGGCTCTGCATCTCTAAAAAACAGGCTCTCCTTGTTCATTCAACCTGAAGTTCATCTGCGTGCAGAGGGGGAGTATCCAAGGTCTATGCACTGTTTGAGCTAGAACAGGAGAGTGGGTGCTGTATAAGCCTTGTGCTGGCCCTCTGTAGGGGGATGAATTTCATGCTCAGTCCTCATGCTGCTTCAGAAATGGGGTCAAACACTGACCTGGATGGGATGAGTCTGGAGGTGAAAAGAAAATTGAAATTTTGGGCTTCCCTACAGTCTTCCATTTACTGACCCCAAAGCAAGGCACATCTTGTCCTTAGCGAATAAAAAGACTTCTTTCCACTCAGAATTAAAGCTAGGGCTAAGTTCTCAAAAGTGCCTAGGTGACTTAGGAGCCTAAGTCCCATTTTCAAAAATGACTTAGACACTTAGTGGTTTGAGCATTGGCCTGCTAAACCCAGGGTTGTGAGTTCAATCCTTGAGGGGGCCATTTAGGGAATTGGGGTAAAAATCTGTCTGGGGATTGGTCCTGCTTTGAGCAGGGGGTTGGACTAGATGACTTCCTGAGGTCCCTTCCAACCCTGATATTCTATGACTCAGCCCTAAGCCCTATTGACTTTCAATACGTCACAGGGATTTTTGAAAACGTCCCTCATTTTGAGTGATCTCCCACATTCTGATCTCAAATTTCCTTGCAAATCCACATGTAGTCAGTGTCTCCTCAAGTTTATTATTGAAGACCGTTTATATCAGAAATAAAGAATCATGTAACTGTGGTTATAGGGAGAGGTTTTACACCACAGGAATGAATCCCACAGCATTGAGGGAGTGTTATCGAAGAGCGAGATGCTCAACTCCCATTGACTTCCAAAAGGAAATTGCCTGGGCCCTAATTGCCCTTTGTGCCTTTGAAAAATCTTCCTCTTTCTTCCTCAGTAATTTTTGTGTGTCGCTCATTTCAGGTTTGTGTCACACTTTGCATCCCACATTTGGGCTTTGGCAAATGGGGGTGCATGAGCTCAACTTGTGACCTCCACAGTAGAGCCGGGTGGGAACTACATTTTCTGGTTTGTCGGAAAATTCACAAATTTCACATTTTTTTTCTATGCTGAAGGAACACCAAAAAAAGTCAAAAATTCCTGTGAAACAAACCCCACTCCCCAAAAGAAAGAATTTATTTGGGGTTGGTCAAAATATTTAATTTAAATAAAAACTGAAACATTTTGTTCTGGTTTTGACCTTTTAGACTTTTTTTAAAATAGAAAACAATGAATTTCACTTTGAAACAAAAAACATCTCAATGATCCATTCCAAAAAGTTCAGCATTATTGAAATGCTTCATTTCAGGGTTTCCCCTGCCCCCTACAAAATTTCATCAAAACCAACACTTTTTTACAAGCTTTTGAGTTTGACAGAAACAACATTTTTTTGGCCAAAAACCACTTCAGTGAAAAATTTCTGACCAAATTCAACAGGGGCCGACATCCATTTGTTCACAAGGATACTTTGGTGGGTTAAGTCCAAATGAGGAGGGATTGTTGGCGTGTTCTCAGACCCAGTTGCTTTGGCACTGAGGAAGATTTAGCACATTCAGCTATCCATTTCCTCCACAGCTCTAATCTTACACATCCACATAGTGCATGTTAAATGAACATACCGGCACCTCATAATGGAGACAGGAAATTAATTCCTCATAAAGTCCCCCCCCCACTCACTTATTAAGACTCTCCAGTATTGTCAACAGCCACCTAGGCTTTCACATGCCTTAACGGTGCATGTCGGCAGATTCATTTCCTCGACACCATTACTTGATGGATTATTCCCATTAATAACCTTCATATTGGAGAAGAACAGTTTCCCGGCATTAGAGAGTCCCAGTTAGTTTCGCTTGGACTGTGTAACCCTAACGTAGCTGAGCAAGGTGCTGGGAAAAGTTGAGGTACAAAATGGGAATAGATTGGTGTCTCTCCCTCTTTGGCCTGCATGGTCCCTTACAGGTATCTGACATGGAGGAGAACTACTCACGTAGCTAAGGCTCAGTTTGAAAGATGACGCTCTGATCTTGTCATCATTGAAGCCAACGAGAGCTTTGCCATTAACTTTAATGGGGCAGGATCATGCTTCTAGGCCTCAATCCTGCAAAGATGTATGGCCTTGTAAGTATTCCCATTAACTACAGTGCTTAAATTTAAGCACATGTTGAAGATTTACAAGATCTGGGCCTTCCTATGTGTACCTTTAACATCCGTACATTGGAAAACAACCCCCTTCCTTGTAGTAACTTACCAACTTCGGATGAATGGTGTCAGCCAAATCTCTGATGGGCCTCGGAGATTCCCCAAATGAGTGGAAAATTTGGTTGACTTTCCTGCCTCTGGTGGGGTCACCTCTTCTCTGCATATTGCTAACTCACCTCCGTTGTGGATGACAAGAATAATTCTGAAGGGCAATCTTTTGCCATTAGAATGGGGGAAATCATATGTATACACACACACACACACACACACGCACGCACACAGAGGCAGATTTTTTTTATATGTTCCTGCTTTTCTAACTTTACAAGCTCTTTGTCTCAACCCTTTTATCGACCATGTGCATGGGACTAAGATCATACAATATTATGTGGATTTCTTATTAGATGTCCTATGAATATATTCAATATATCTGTGAGGAACAAAGTGGAAACGTAGAGCTGGGGCAAAATGAGGAAGGGAAATTTACAACAAAAACCTTTTTTTTCCTTTTTTTTACATTCAAAATTTCAAAATGCAACATTTAATGGAAATTTCAAAATTCAAAGCATTTTAAACAGCTCCAAAGTTGGTCAAAAACCAGGGAAAACAAGCTGTGAACATTTTGTAAGACATTTTCCTGACTTCTTTTCCCATTTAACAAAATGTGAATTTTGAAATTTCATCAGAAAAGTTAATTTCCAAACAATTGCAACCAGTCCTAGCTGAAACATTTGTAGCTAAGCGCTGATTTGGTATCAGTTTGTTGCCTCTTTCCCTACAGATGGTTCATCTCTCAGAGTTCTGTATGTATAATGCAAAATGTGTAAGGTAGCAGTGGTAGGCTCCAGAAGAAGGATCTGAACCTGGATGAGTGCTGGGTTGTGCAAACGGGACGGGGGGAGAGGAACTAACAAACCCCTCCCCCTCCATTTTGAGAATTGAGGCCTTCATTGTCTTTGCTTTTATTAAAAAGGTTACAAATGCTCCACTTGAAATCTTTTGTTTGACCTGGAACCATTTGTTTCAATTTGCTGAAAATTCAAAAAAACAAAGGATTTTGATTTGATGCAAGCCAAAGTTTTATTCTGATTTTCTTGGAGCTGCCATTGAACCAGAAAATCAGCTATTGGCACAGGTCTGCTGCTGTGTAAACCCTGCTGATGACACATAAGTGGATCAGTTACACTCACACACATGCAAAGACACAGTAAAAACAAGTGTAGAATGTGCAAATGTCCTAATGTCCAGCACCAGACAGGCATGTTCTTATACTTTAACCCCTGGTGTTGTGCCATGAACTGGATTAGAACAAACATGGACACACAATAAGAGCTGGACTAACACGAGTGGGTAGCATGCATGTAGCATACCAACCCATATACAGTATTAACATATTTCATTGTACTTTTTCTGTTTCCTCCCTTTCCTGATCCATTTCCCTTCACAGTCTCTGGTTTTCTTCTTTTCTCAGTCTCCTCTAGAGGAGAGCTGCTGGGCAATTTTTTGACAAAATGTTTTTTCGTTGGAAAATGCCTCTTTATTTAAACCAAACCGGTTTGTGGGACAGGATTGGGTGTGATGAATTTCCCATTCTGAAGAAAAAAAAGAAAAAGAAAGAAATTGAAAGTGTTTTGAAATTGTGCAAAGATCCTATATTGACATTTTTAATTAGAAAGTGAAAATAACTTGGCGTTTTGAAATTACAGTTCATTTTTTTTTAATTTAAAAAATAGTGAAAACTTTGAAAAGGTCAAATTTGAAATGACACATCTTGAAATTACCAAAACAAAACATTTTGATTGACCTGATCTGAAATAGTTTTTGGACTTTTGGTTTGCAAAATATGTTGGAGATTTTTGACTTTTCATCATGAGATGGGACAGATTTTTTTCCCCTTCAAAATCTCAAAAATTCTCACAGGATTGGGGGGAAAAACCCATAACCTGATCACCCATACTCTTGGGGGAGATTTTCAAAGGCACAAAGTGCAGTTAAGTGCCCGACTCCCATCAGATGTCAGTAGGAGAGGAGTGTCTACATTCCATCCATGCCTCATGTCTGGGTGCTTCAAGTCTGTCCCCAGATGTGTGCAGACAGGGCTGGTGCTTCCATTTAGGTGACCTAGGCGGTCGCCTAGGGCACCAGGATTTGGGGGGGCAGCATTTTGCCGCCCTCGGCGGCAATTCAGCAGCAGGGGGGTCCTTCCGCGCTCTGGGTCTTCGGTGGCAATTCTGTGGCGGGTCCTTCACTCGCTCCAGGACCCGCCGCCGAAGTGTCCCGAAGACCGGGAGTGCGGAAGGACCCCCCCCCACCGCAGAATTGCCGACGACGACCGGGAGCGCGGAAGGACCCCCGCCTAGGGCGCCAAAAACCCTGGCGCCACTCCTGTGTGCAGAGCAATGGCAGAGGCAGTATTGCTGTGTCTGTGGTTGCCCTGGCAGCTATTGGTACAGAGAGTGGAAGCTGTGTGAATTGGTTTCTTAATGTGCACTCTTGCTTTATTAACTTCAGGGAAAGTTTTTTTTTTTTAAAGGTCTGCTTTAATAGTTTCTGTGAACACAGGATCTGTAATTGCAGGGGGTTGGGGGTTGTCCATCTTTCTGACCTGTCACCGGGCCAAAATCAATTTGTGAGGAGAAAGGGCTGATTGTGTGTCTCTGCCCAGCGACGCCGATATATTTACCGCCACTAGCTTTGATCTACATCCTCCCCGCAAACTTCTCCTTTTGTGGCTTCTTCATTCTCCCTCCGCTTAGCCCACTGTGCAGCCATCTCCCTGCTGACTTTGCCCCTAAAGGTTTTTCACGTCAGGGCCAAATCAAGAGGAGAATACGGCCTGATTCACAGAACCCTCCCCTTTTTAAGGCCCTGGCTGCCTTCTCACAGAATGAGATCAGAGGGAAGACAAACAGCTCAGTAATTAAAAAAAAGCCTTCTAACAAGTGTTTGAGCCACTGTAAACGGGTATGTGAAAGCAACAGCTGGAGAAGAGAATTTCCTACTCAAGGGTGTTGGATTACAGTGCATGCGGCGCTGTGCATCAGCCGTGTGGGCTGGAGCCTTTGCAGTTACTTCTAAGACTAGAACTGTCAGTTACAACGTGTACACTACAAAAAATAGGAGCTACCACATCTCAAGCCTCCAGTCACAAATCCTCAGCTGGGACTCAGGCAGAAACTTCTCCTCTCCCCCCTCTGCTCCGCCAACACCTACCCCAACTAGCAAAATCGGCCCTCACTAGGTGTGTGGTGCTTGTGGTGGGACGTGTGTGTTTGTGGAGGGAGAGGGGTCGAAGGCCCGTCCTGTGAAGCATCCAGAATTGGCCATTGCCAGAGAGAGATTTCTGGGCTAGATGTACCACAGACTGCGGCAATTCTTATGTTTTTAACCTAGACCTTCTCTTGGAATCCATTTGGCTGATTCTAGAAACCCTCAAACCTCCAGTCTTCCGGCACCAATGGCTCTAGCACCTCCAGTTTGGAACCAGCGCTGGGTACTTTGTATGATATCAACAACCACCCCCGTACAGTCCCATGTCACACAATTCTGATTAGTGTCATCCATCTTTTTGCCAGAGCAAAGAAGAGGAAGAGCTCTCCCCATGCAGAGATCAACCCTCTGCCCCTCTCTGTAGAATGTCCTTCCTGTGATCTCTCTAAACTATGTGCGTATTGATGGACTAATTAGCTCATTAGCTTCCTAACCCCAGTCTGGCCTAGTAATCAGGCACATGCTGAATAAATTAGGCCTTCTCTGGGGGAACCTAATTTGTGCTAATAGTGACCAGAGTGCTGGCTCAAGCGCTATCTTTCAGCACTCTCTCACATCCCCATGAATTCACCTTCTATTCAGTACATTCCTGAAGCTCAGAGAGATAGCCCTGATCTCCCCACCTGTCTCTCGGACTTGGTGTCAGACAAACCTCCCTGCTTGGCAGAAGTGAGCTCTCCCTCGCTAGCCAATAGCTTGTGGGTGGAGGATCAGGGGGAGAAATCTGAAGTTAAAGAATCCTTCATCTCTCGGATCGCAATAACCCTTGACTAATCCATCACGCTCTATAAGACACTGCAGGGGAAGGATGGAGCCTTGTGTGAGATATAAAAAGGATGAGACAGACAGCAAGCAATGGAAGATAGTGAAGAGAGAAAGGAAACAAGGACTTAAATGATGTGAAGCAAAGAAAAAGAGAATCCCGTGCAGTCTGCGGCCTTGAGATCCTGGGAGATTTTCACTAATGGTCTCTGCAAGTCTTATTATTTCATACATATTCTCACATCTCTGACAAAGATATCGCATAAATCACTTCTCCTTGTCCCGGGCTGACCTCTTAACCTCCAAGAGATAATGAGGCACTGAACCTAGCATCTCCTAATGCTGCCAAGATCTATATCAAAGGACATTAATTTTCCACGATAACATCTCTATTTATTAATTCAAATTCCTTTAATCCTTCCCCAGCCTCCACTCACCAGGCCGCCTTTACTTTTATTGCTAAAATTTCCTTGGAATTAGGTAAATTGGCTGACTGTCCCCAGAAGGTGGATATCATTGGGAACTGAAGTCTAAAGTGTTCCTCTTGGCACTAGCAATCGCCTCCATGCTCAGATTAGCTTTCAGACCGTTACTGTTGGCAGGGGCTACATGCTAGCGCATACCAGAGGTGCTAGAGGGTTTGCATTTTCTATACAGCCCGGCAAATCATTTGTAATGAATAATTTATTTGGCGCATTTTGCCTTTTTGGGGGGGTAATCTTTGCCAGTTTCCTGAGAGCAGATTGTGATTTCCCAAATGCATGTTATTCAGAATTATTTGCCAGATAGTTTCTGATGATAATTATTGGGCTGTAGGTGGACTTGTTGGGAGAATCCCAAACTCAAGCGGTTTCAGCTGGGCATTGGGTGCACC
>NW_020664589.1:4043794-4094143 GCF_002925995.2 Terrapene triunguis | reverse complement strand
CTCAGATATACTTCAGCAGATTTGCCGTTCCACTCATCAATAGACGGGGCCTGTGTCTGAGCGTGCTGGGGCTTTTTAAGATTTGGCCAAACCCTACTCAAGCAGCAAAGCATTCTGGGGTGACTCTAAGAATGATAGGTCACAGCAAGGAATGCTGGGAAATGGAGTAGGCGTATACATAAGCTCCCTTCTTCTACAAATAGGAGAGATCGACAGTTGCTGTGGGAGCTTGCCAGTGACTAACGCTTGGTTGCCTTCACTGCTGTAGCACCTCCTTATATCCAGTCGTGGCACTGAAGGGTTCCTCGGCTTTAGCCCCCTGGTGGCCACTGCCTTACCCTGTGATGGCTTGTCAGATCTCATTAATATTCAGTCCAGTCGCCTTCTGGGGTAACCAGAAGTCCAATTAAACAGTCAAACTCAACGTCCTGTAACAAATCCTGCTTCTGCCTCTCTTGGGCTGTTCGTGCTGCTTCCTGCAGCGTCTTCTCAGGGTTTCCCGTGTTGCTGTCCCTCCTGGGGTCTCCAGCAGCCTCTCTCAGGGATCTCCCTGCTACCAACAAACCTACCTCAGGGCCTCCCACAAGAGCCTGCCCTTCTGTCTATGGTTCCCTTCAGCCTGCATTTCACCAGGCCCTTCCCAGAGACAGGGGGCTCCTCTCTGCAGCTCTTCTCACCCTCGACAGAGCTCACAGCTCTCTTTACGTGGTCCTCTCTCTGATCCCCCTCAGCCAGGGTGAGTCTTTAGAATGAAGTCCCCATCCCAGCTGGCTGGGGGAATAGGTCTAGTTACAGGTCAGGCTGAGCCTGGCTTGCCTTAAAGGGCCAGACAGCCTGTGACACTAGGCAAGGTCTGCGGTGGGGCTGCAAGCTGAGAGGGAGCCTGGAGGGGTTGGGTAGGAGGCAGGAAAGGCAGGAAGGAGAATAAGGAAGCCCAGGGAGGGAGTTAGGATTGCCTGCACCAAGCAGTGCTCATTCACTCTGGGAGCAGGGGGAGGAAGAGGCCCTGGTCAAGAAGATGAAGAGGGATTTGGAGAACGGGACCAGACATTCATTTATTTTCTTTGGGCACAAGGCCGGCGCGTCCAGCGGGGAATGGGTCTTCAGGACCAAAGAAAAATTATTATTATTGCCAAATTTCCTGGGGTGGGATGGAACACAACATTCTCCAACCAGTACCAATCTGCTGATTAAAACACTGGACTGGGCGTGATCTTAGTTCAGTTCCCACCTTTGCCACACCATCCCGGTATGCCCTTGGGCAAATCTGTGTGTCCCTCAATTCCCCATCTGTAAACAGGAGATTGTGACAGACCCAGACCAGTGGGGTACAGGAGTCTGGTAGAGGGCAAATATACTGGTCACTGGATGAGTAGTTTTCTGTTCCCTGAGTGACCAAAGCAGGGGCTCCACTAGAGTAATCAGGAACCTGCTAGAACCAGTTAAGGCAGGCAGGCTAATTAGGACACCTGGAGCCAATTAAGAAGAAGCTGCTAGAATCAATTAAGGCAGGCTAATCAGGGCACCTGGGTTTTAAAAGGAGCTCACTTCAGTTTGTGGTGTGAGTGTGAGGAGCTGGGAGCAAGAGGCGCAAGGAGCTGAGAGTGAGAGGGTGTGCTGCTGGAGGACTGAGGAGCACAAGCGTTATCAGACACCAGGAGGAAGGTCCTGTGGTGAGAATAAGGAAGGTGTTTGGAGGAGGCCATGGGGAAGTAGCCCAGGGAGTTGTAGCTGTCATGCAGCTGTTACAGGAGGCACTATAGACAGCTGCAGTCCACAGGGCCCTGGGCTGGAACCCGGAGTAGAGGGCGGGCCCGGGTTCCCCCCAAACTTCCCAATTGACCTGGACTGTGGGTTCTTCCAGAGGGGAAAGTCTCTGGGCTGTTCCCCAACCCACATGGTGAATCTCTGAGGCAAGAAAATCCGCCAATAAGCACAGGACCCACCAAGATAGAGGAGGAACTTTATCACAAGATTATAATTATTCCCTTTTGCTGCCCTCTCTCCTGTCTGTTTAGATGGGAATCTCTTTCAGGGTAGGGAATGCTACATGTCGGTATACCCACTAGCACAGTGGGGTCCTGATCTCGGCCGTGGTTTCTAGTTGCTACAGCAATATAACTAATAAAAATTAGACAATGAAGAGAAAATGTTTTCCTCTTATCACAGGCCATTATGTCCCAAAAGATACTTATCACTTGCTAACCTGACAGCTAGAAGTGGAGAATCAAGATAAAAAACAGAATATCTGAACTCCGGTTTGTCATGTGACTGGATCATTCCTGCTCTGGGGCCTTTCTCCTCTCTCGATTCGAGCATAACTCCTGTTGACATCAATGGATTTTTTTTTTCAATTAGAGGTGAGAGAAAACCCTCACAAGACTGCAGTTCTATGACCTTTCCCTTCCTTGTCCATCAACTGCTGAGTAAGCGTGACCTTGTTTTCATTAGAAGAACACCTTGTGAGTGAATGCAGGATGTTGGATAGAAACAGTGGTAGATAGGGCAAGGATTTCTTAGACAGACTGTGATCCAAGTTTCAACTCCAGAGAGGTAGCTGTTCAATATTGTATAACTAGAACCTGCAATTTTAATGAGAGAGAGACCAATGAGTTTGTACACAATATACACCAAACCATTGTCTCAAATTCAAACCAAACCTTTTCTGAGGTTCAAAAGAATTCAGTTAATTACTTGTTTTATTGCTACACTTTTCCATGTGTCCAGTTCCAGCTAGAAGGCTGGAAAAGAAAGCAAGCCTTGGAAGCTGAAACGCCATGAGAAACACCTGTTCTCGAGAGACTCCCAGCCCAGTTTTGCAACTTCAAGAGATTTGGATAATTCAGAACATCTACCAGACTTTTGAGTGCAGAAATATATGCAATGAAATCCTCAAACACTAGGTTTGCTTTTACTAGTGGTGATATACTATGAGTTGTGACAATACTGATCAATGAAACTGTTCTCTTGTCTGGAGCATTGGATGTTGGAGCTGGATCTCAATGCAGATTGTAATTTTTGAAATACTGGGACTGATTATCCTCTCACTAACACCAGTTAGACTCTATTGCCTTCCAATGAGTAACTCCTGCAGGGGGAATTCCATTGACTAACAGTGAGTTCCTGTGGGAAAAAAAAATACCTCCTTTCCTGCAGGACTGGAGATGTTTGTGTTTTCACTATTACATGCTGGAGTTTGTCCTTGATGTGGGATATAAGAGTGAAATTCACCTTGTTGCAGAAGGAGAGCTGGTTGGGTCTTGTGTGGGAATTGAACTCAGGACCTCTAGAGTTAAAAGCACAAGTGTCTCCTGCCTGAACTAACGAGCCAGATTGCTAAAATGTCTATGTATGTAATCTAGCCACTAGAGGGGGACAGAGCCACTCTCAGCGGGAGTTAGCCACTTAGTTTTCCTGTTGATTGTAAATTATGGCAGTGATTCTGCAACCGCTGCCAACAATGAGTAATACTTACTCATGGGCCTTCCTCAGGGTGAGAAAGGGGTGCACAACTGGTGCCCTATGTTTTTTGTTTATTTTGCGAAAGGATCCAGACGCTTTTTTTTTTGCCATAGGCATCTCTAAAGTAAATATGATGATATCTTTGTGTGCGTATGCCTCTGCGTCTCCGTGTCTACATCTGTGTCTGCATGTGTGTGTGCCCGTGTGTTTGTCTTGACTGAATGAATCACTCTACCTGCTGTAGTGTAAAACAGCAAACATTAGTAAAACTGATAATAAGCCTAGTGGTGGTGATTCAACCAAAGCAAGCACATCTGTCACTGAGGAACAGGCTGCCAGGTTTTTCATCAAGGGAAATACAATTGAATAATAATGTAGTAAAGGTAAAGCAGCTTCAGCGGAGCTTTCTGCCAAATGAAACCAAGCAATGAAGAAATAGATAGGTTTTGTATTTATATCACTTTTATTTATCTAACACCCTCCCTGCTGCCCCCTGAATACAAATTCCCTAATAATGGGCAGGGGGTGGCTCGCCTGGAGCCTGAGCTCCTCATTCAGATGGTGGGGAGATCAAATGTTGGGGAGGGGGGTGGGAGAGCCGCCAGGGTGCCAGCAAGAACCCGGTTCTGGGAACATGAAATCTTCTCTGTGCCAATAATAGCATAAGAAATTGGATGGGAGGGGGAAGTGCTTTCATCAAATGTGTAGGGCCTGATTCTCCAGTGCCATCTGGTCACTTTGCAATGCTCTGGCAGGGAAAAGCAGCCATAATCCTGTCTGAAATGGGTCAGACAGAGCCTCGCTTGCTTATGTAAGAAAATCCTCTGGGCTCTCTCTCAGGGGTGTATCTGGGGAAGGGGGAGCCTGACTGAGGTGGCCGAAATCTCCAGCAAGCTCTGGCTGCTACAATAGATCCTTCAGGCCATTTGCAACCAGTATAAGAGATAGCAGCTCAGCTTGCGCCACAGACAGGGTTGGTGCCTGCTGGCCTCTTGACCCGAGTATCCACACAACGGGCTTAGAGGTACCTTCGCTGTCCCCGTCTTCTTCCATCTTCTCACGCCGTCTGGGCCATAATGTTTTACAATTGCCCCAGAGCTGGAATTCGTCTCATAAATGACACCAGAGAGGCCCTTCATAGCTAGAAACCATCTATTTTAGGGGATTGTACAGATTATGCGTACATCTACACGGCAATAAAAGATCCACAGTAGAGCCGCAGCTGGCCTGGGTCAGCTAACTCGGGCTCCCAGGGCTCAAAGTTTCAGTGTAGGTGTTTGGGCTTGGGCTGGGGCCATGGCTCTGAAATCCTGCAAGGGGGGTGGGTCTCAGAGCCCAGGCTCCAGCTCGAGACTCAATGCTTTCATTGCAATTTTTAGCACCGCAGCTTACGCCCTGCATGCCCGAGTCAGCTGATCCGGGCTCTGACCCTCAGTGCTGCTGGGGTTTTCTTACAGAGTAAATGTACCCTAGATGTCTCAGAAATGTGGTGCCATTATAGGGAGCCCTTAACTTTAGAGGTGAAATCCTGTCCCTATTGAAGTCAATGGCAAAAATCCCTTTGACTTCAACAGAGACAGGATTTCACCTCTAGGCCATTGGTTCAACTCTTGCCCACATGAGTTGAAGACCATGTAGAAACAGGAGTCTCAGTCCACATCATAAAGCCAGTCCCACCACAGATAGCCCTACCTGGGAGCCTTGTTTCAGGAGAGAGAAACCAAAGATTGAATGGGGCCCAGAATCAGAACCAACACTTCACTCTTCAGATTGGTCCCTTCAGGCTGGCCTTGGGAAAGTCTGTCTAACACCCTCCCCCACGGGCCACTAGTAGAGTGTGAATCTGGGACTTTCAGTCCCAGAACACCAACCCCTCTCCCACTCAAGCTGAACAACTTCAAGGCTGGAAAGATTCCCAGACTGCAGTGGGTTTTGGATCAGGCTTGGAATCAAGCAGAACCAATCCTTTATGGACCGGCCACAGTTTACAAGTATGTTATAACTTGCATTGTCCTTTCCCACAGAGGCTGGTGTGGGGCTGGTTCTCCTTTCACCAAGGGCTCTTTTACACTGCTCTGGCTGTATAAAGAGCCCTTCGGGGAGGGAGGGGGCATATATGTAAGTGACTCCCACTTTCAAGCCCTCCCTTTTTGCTGCCAGAGTGTAAACAAAATCAGATCCCATCGGTCTCCAAGGCTGTAAATCTAGCACCTTCTCTTAACCCTAAAAAACAGAGACTAAGTGCAAACAGCCTATATATTTTTCTCTCTCTGTGTGAGCTGTTCTGTTGGGCGAACGCTTTTGGTACATCACGCCTATTACTTCGCACAAACCTCTGTTTCTCTTGCACACTGGGCGGCTTTCTTCTCTTCTCTTCTCTTCTGTTTTGTTCCCATTTGAATTACTTTTACCAGAGGGGCAGAAAAACACCTTTTAAGCATTCATGTTTAGCATTCGCTTGGCTTTTGAAACGGCTGCCAGGCTGGAGATAAAACACACACACACACACACAAATGTTCAGACCCCTTCTGGCTGGAGCGGGGAGGGTGAAATAAACCTTTAGAATATTTGTAGTTGAGCCGGATTTGCAAAAGCGGCCCCACGAAACCAGAACGGTAACAGTTCTGCCAGGTTGAAAAGAAGCCCTCCTGGAAATTTCATTTTAAAACACACCTTGCCACTGCCTCTACTGAACACATAAACAACTCCTGCAAGCAGCTCACAGAGTTACCAGAGCAGGCCAACTGACCCCCTTTCCTCCCTCCCTCCCACCCCCGCATCCTCGCAGCAACAAGATCAATACATTCTGCCCAGGTTATCAAACATGCTGCAAATATTCAGGCTGATAAATAGCCTTAGATGGAAATGGAAGACAATAAAGCTTGCATTGTTAGCACAGCAAATGCTTTCTAATTTCCCCCAAACAGAATGATAAATGACACCCAGTGGTAAGGACGTGGTGTGTGTATATGTGTGTGTGCGCGCGGGGGAGTGACTTGACTGGGGTGTGCTGGATTGAAACTTTTGATCAGCAAAAGAAAATGAGTGACCAGGCATCAAGGTGAAGAAAGGACTAAAAGGAAAAGCCAGACCAGATTGTGGGGATGTCACAGCTCTGGGTGTACCTGCCGGGTGCTCGCTGGTTATATTTACACATTACTGTGCGTTACCATTTCATACACACATACATTATCTTTTACAACCCCCACTAAATCCGCAGGTAGTAAACCTCTCAGCTGTGCTTTGATTCCAAGGTGCTGCAGTTCTCTTTTGCCACAAGCCCAGCGTAGGAGTACATCCCTTACCCCCTTTCCCAGCACGCCACATCTGTCATGGTTACAAACACTGGCCCCCACATTTTGACCAGTCCGGTCATACCCACCTACTGTTTTATAAAAACAAGAAGAAGAAGAAGGGGAGGTTAGAAACGGTTCATTGATAGTTGCCAGGCAGCTGCGGGATGCAGAGGATGGATGTATTGAGAATGGGGGGAGGGATAGCTCAGTGGTTTGAGCATTGGCCTGCTAAACCCAGGGTTGTGAGTTCAATCCTTGAGGGGGGCCACTTAGGGATCTAGGGCAAAATCAGTACTTGGTCCTGCTAGTGAAGGCAGGGGGCTGGACTCGATGGCCTTTCAAGGTCCCTTCCAGTTCTAGGAGATAGGATATCTCCATTAATCTAGGAAATGTAGAATTGGCAATGCTGAATAAGGTCATTGGTACATTATGTCTGGTATCCTGCGTCCAGCCACGGCCCCTAATCTGATGCTTCAGAGGAAAGTGAAAATAAACCTGTAATGTACCTAAGCCAGCTGGGTGATGCCATACTTGGGATGGGAAGATTTTTCTCTGGTAATATCCCTCCAGGAGTCACAGTCCTAGGAATCACAGTACCCCCTGATACTTGAGTCCTAGGAAAGTGATCTTCAGGCAAAAGTGGGCAATATATCCACTTTGAGAGTGTCTGCACCATGTATTGAAGTGTCCTTCCCACCAACAGAGTTACTTGCCCCTGTTACAAATGTAGAGCTTCTGGGAAGCGATGTTTTGCCCCGATGAAAAATTATGATACAAAACAAATTTTGTTTTCATTGTTTTGACTAAATTTCTCTTCAAATATTGTGGGTCCTCGTCAAAACAAAAACAAAAACCTGAAAATGATTTTTTTTTGGAAAACAAAACAAAAATCTTTTTTTTTTTTGCAACAATGTCCATGTTCCAAAGCCATATGCCATCAAAAACTGTTTCAATGGTAAATGTTTCACCCGCCCTAGTTACAAATGGTAAATTCATTAAAAGGAGTGAAAATGGGCACAGGGCTGAGAGAGGGGTAGTCATGCAAAAATATAAGAAAAGTTGTGGTTTTCTCCTACAATTCTTCCCTAGGGGAATTTTGTGAGTTTGAAAGATTCTGGATTACTAGCTTTGGAGACAAAAGTCCTCTGTCTGTCTGTCTGTTTATTATCTGATTCATAACACAGCAATCACCACACTATCTAGGATATAGCACTGTGAAAAATTCTCAGCTCTACCTGCTAAGGTGCCTAGAGACCATATCCAGGGGAAAGCAGGTACTTCAGATTCCACATACCACTTGCAGTCCTCAGCTTCTGTTCTGTGACAGCATATCTACTGGCAACAGGGTTATGACTCACTAGCTTATTTCACAGAGTACCAAATATACTTCAAACCACTCTTTGTCACTGCAAACCTGGCCTGGATTTGAACCAGGAATGCTGCAAGATAGAGGGAGAGTCCAGCTAGGGAAAAAAGGTCTTGCCTCTGCTTCTAGCTCGTAGAAGCCACTGTGGGAACATTTGCAAACTAATATTTCTGCTGTTGGACATATTGCTGCTCAGTGGAGCTTCTGGACCTTTGGTCCTGCCCATCTAGTTTGCAGGTGCAAAGACCTGACTGCAAACCACCTGGGAAATAAATGTTAAAACATAGTCTTGCTTGCATCTTGACATTTGCAAGCACATGTGCGCATCTACTTTCTCATGCATGCTCATAGCATCTGTGTAAAACAAATCCCTCATTCATGCACACGTATTTGGCAAGTGCTCATGCAAAAGTGGCCTGCTCTTATGATTTCATCGGAAGTCTTGTGACTTGACGTTTTTCTTAAAGCCCCGGCTCCTGCAGCCCTGTGATTAGCTGAGAATCTCAGCTTCCATTTGAAATAGGGTGCCCAGATGTCCCAATGTTATAGGGACAGTCTCGATATTTGGGGCTTTTTCTTATAGGTGGCAATTACCCCCCACCCCCATCCCGATTTTTCACACTTACTATCTGGTCACCCTAATTTGAAAAGATAAAATAGCAATGTTTCTAGCCTTCATGATTACAGGGAAAAGCTTGAAAAAGTGACTCTTAAAAGCAAAAAAAGTCAGAGGGCAAATTAGGACCCAACATTTATTATTTTGTTAAATCCCATGATTTTGGGGCACCTGTCTCATGATTTTTGAATGCTTCGGGTTGGTGATTCTTCAGAATGCATCTGTGATTGTGGGCTCAGATCACAAATCTTGCTTTGGGCCAGATTCTGTTCTGTTGTCATGCCAAGCGGTACCTTGCTCCATCAATGGCCTCATTGAAATTGATAACTGGTGAAATACGTTACTACTCAGCGGGAGTGAGCATATCAGAATCAGGCCCTGTATGAAATCAGGCTGCTTGGTGTTTTTCCATACAGTTGTAGCACTGTATCTGAGCAGCACTGGGACTGTGGAATTATGCCGTACATGCCCTTAGTGCATTTTAAATATTAAGGCACGTAATAAAAATATGTATAAGTAAAGAGAACACCCATAAATAAAGCACATACATAACTCAGTAAGTGAATTAATTATTATTTCATTACTAGAGGCCTTTTTCTCTGACAGAGTAACTGAGGGCAGAATTCTCCTGACTTTGCTACTGGTTACTAAATTCTACCACCCATCTCTTGCAGGTCAGACCCATTTTGTGACTAATACTTTCTGGCATTAATTTCATGTATGTGGAAGTGAGTTTTTCTTTGACTCAGGCCTTTCAGGCTGTGTATTCAGCGTATTCACACACGCAAGGATGTACGTCTTTCTGCATCTTAGCCAACTGAGTAACGTAAGCTCAGCCTGTTGACACATGCACAGTTCGCACCTACAAAGCACAGCAGTAGGTAATGTCCTTGCTCTTTTCCAGGAAATCCTGATAGACTTTTGTGCTGTGTGGTTATTCTTAGAGGTGGATGGCTTGCAGCTTTCTCTGTCACTGTGTAACGCAATACACTGTCTGACAAGTTGCCATAAAAACGGAGCATTGAAAATAACGGCCGACTTTTGCAATTCTCCAGTCAAAGGAGCAAATCCACTTGAAGACGTTGTTTTGACAGCAAGAGCAGCAGTCTCTAAATATAATTTATATAATGAAGACAGGTGTAGAGGAAGGTTGGTCTTGTGGTTAAGAAGCCGAATGATAATTCAGGTGAGGTAGGGTCAGTCCTTGGTTCTGCCCTTTGTGACTTTGGGCAAGTCAGTTTATCACTCTGTGCCTCAGTTCTGTTGCTGTAAACAAGGCATAAAGATCCTTCCTTTCTTCCAAGCTTTGTCTGGCTTGTCTGTTTCGATTGCAAGTTATTGGGGTCAGGGAATGTCTATTGCCCTGTGTATGTGCAGTGCCTAGCATAACGGGGTTCCAACCCCGCCATGGAGCATCAAGGCACAAGTTTAAACAAACAACAATGAGAATTACATATACATATATTTGTCTCCGCGCACACACCCCATCGCCTCATCCTGTCCTTTATGTTTGCAGAAGGACAACAATTAAATTTCTATCAATCTCTAACTTATTGAACAGGTTATTCCAGAATACTCATCTGAACAGAACATCTGAAATACAGCTGGTCAGAAAATGGAATTCAGTTCCATGGAAAATTAACATTTCAAGTGTTTAGTCCCAATCAGAAAGAAAAGCCAAAGTTCCGAAATTTCCTGTGGAATGAAAATTCCAAAAAATGTCAGTTCAGGACTACTGAAACATAGGTGTTGTATTGTTTCATTTTGATATGTCAAAATATTATAACATAACAACATAGTAAGTATAATATTTAATATTAAATATAATTTTGCACTCAAATATATTAAATGAATATTCCCTGTAATATGAAAGTCAAAATGAAATTACTCAAAACAGGAAAGTTGAAACAAAACATTTTTACATTATCAAAATGTTTCAACGTTATTGAAACAAAATGAGAAAGTCAAAAACAATTCCCTCCAGCTTTTTCCCATTGAAAATTTCATTGAAATCAACACATTCACGTGAAATGTTTAGATTTCAGCTGAACTGCTTTCCAACAGAAAACTCTTCTGTCGGAAATGTTTTGACCTGCTGTACTCTGAAACATCTGGTACTAGCCACTGTCCAAGACTGGATACTGGACCATTGGCCTGACATTTCCCCCATTAATTTAAATGAGAGCAAGATCAGGCCTTGATGAACCACATTTCCGATCCAATACAGCAATTCCTATGTCTCAAGAAGAAGGATGCTTTGGTTTGTGGCAGGTGGAGAATCAGAAAACTTCTCTCAAACAGCATTCCATTTCTACTGTCTCATTGCCCCCAGTTCAAATCCTGGCAGGATCACAGTACTCGCTTATCTTTCCGAAGAAGATGAACTGACTGCCATGTTAATGCAGTATATTTGGCTCTCTTGGATGTTCCCATGCCCGTGTTAAGGCACAAGAACCAGTCTCTTCCATTCCTCTCTGCCATTTCCTGCTGCTTCCATGTGCTCTGTGGGGTCTCCTCCCTTCTAAGGGTTCTTCACGTTTCTCTCGGCTGCCCTCATTTCCTCACACCAGTTGGTTTCCACTTGACAGTGTCTGTGTGTTGGAACCTGGAGTACATGCCCCAGATATGTCCAACGCTTCCTTCTGATTCTAGGTGTGTGGCTGCCAACCTCCGTCCAATACTCTGTGTGTGAGGATCCTTTAGGATGAAAGGTATTATAGAAATGTGAGACTGTTGCAGCCGGAGTGCCATCTATTGTAAAGGCTGCCAGTATATCTATTCTAAACCTTGGTTTTGCAGCTCTCACAACTGTGTGTAACCCCGAGGTGACCTGCTGGAAGTTGTATCCTCCTGGGTGATCTGTTTGAACTGCATTCTCTCATCCCTTTACTACTGGAGCGCCGCTTGTGAGGGCAATTTTCCTACCTGGTAGAATCAGCTCATCTCCACAAATCTGGGTGTATGCATGTGTGCCCTGGCTATCTGTAATGTCTATGCATAGGGCCCTACCAAATTCACAGCCATGAAAAACGCGTCACGGACCATGAAATCTGGTCTCCCCCCATGAAATCTGGACTTTTGTGTGCTTTTACCCAATACTATACATATTTCACGGGAGAGAACAGCGTTTCTCAAATTGGGGGTCCTGACCCAAAAGGGAGTTGCAGGGGGAACGCAAGGTTATTTTAGGAGGGTCGTGATATTGCCACCCTTACTTTTGCACTGCCTTCAGAGCTGGGCAGCTGCAGAGTGGTGGCTGTTGGCCGGGCACCCAGCTCTGAAAGCAGCGTCCCACCAGCAGCCGTGCAGAAGTAAGCGTGGCAATACCATACCAGGCGATCCTTTCAGAGGTGGGTGGCCAGAGCATGGCAGCTGCTGATTGAGGGCACAGTTCTGTAGGCAGCAGCACAGAAGTAAGGGTGGCAATACCGTACAGTGCCATCCTTACTTCTGTGCTGCTGCTGCTGGCGGCGGCTCTGCCTTCAGATCTGGGCTCCTGGCCAGCAGCTGCCGCTCTGAAGGCAGCGCCGCTCTGAAGGCAGCGCCGCTGCCAGCAGCAGCGCAGAAGTAAAAGTAGCTGTCCTGCAACCCCCCCCCCCCCCCCCCCAAAAACCCCCGCCACCCCCCCCCCCCAAACTCCCCTTTGGGTCGGGATCCCTACAATTACACCATGAAATTTCAGATTTAAATAGCTAAAATTATGAAAAATAATATTTTTAAAATACTCTGACTGTGAAATTGACCAAAATGGACTATGAATTTGGTACGGCCCTATCTATGCAGAATAGCTCTGGAATACCGCTCCACCGTTGCGTATATGCCTGTGTGTGCTCGCTGTGATGTGCTCATCGGATGCTTGTTTCATATGTTTGAAAATCATCAGTGTTCCAGGAACAGGCTTTAGATCACAAGGCAGAACCTTTGGTAGGGAGGGGCCAAGCAGGGCAGCCTGGAGCAATGGAAGGGAGAGTTAATAACAGAGTAAATATCATAATGCCACTATATAAATCCATGGTACACCCACCCCTTGAATACTGCATGCAGCTCTAGTTACTCCATCTAAAAAAAAAAGGGGGGCAGATTATAGTTGGAAATGGTACAGAGAAAGACAACGGAAATGATTCGGCATATGGAACAGCTATATGAAGAGAGATTCAAAAGACTGGGATTGCTCAGCTTGGAAAAGAGAAGTCTAAGGGGCGATATGATAGAGATCTATAAAATCATGATGGGTGTGGAGAAAGTGAATAAGGAAGTGTTATTTACTCCTTCTCCTAACACAAGTACCAGGGGTCACCCGATGAAATTAATAGGCAGCAGTTTTAAAACAAAGGAAGTGCTTCTTCACACAACGTAGTCAACCTGTGGAACTCTTTGCCAAGGGATGTTGTGAAGGCCAAAACCATAATGTTATTAAAAAAGGATTAGATACATTCATGGTGGATAGGTCCATCAATGGCTATTAGCCAAGATGGTCAGGGATGCAATCCCATGCTCTGGGTTTCCCTAAACCTCTGACTGCCAGATGCTGGGACTGGATGACAGGAGATGAATCACTCAATTTCCCTGTTCTAATCAGTCTCTCTGAAGCACCTGGCAGTGGCCACTGTCAAAATACAGGATACTGAGCTAGATGGACTATTGGTCTGACCCAATATTGCCATTTTCATGTTCTTATGTCTCTGTATTCAAAGTCCATTGAGGTCAATGGGAGTCCTTCAACTGACTTCAGTGGAGTTTGAATCCAAGGGTTATTGACTAGAAATCAACATGGCACATGTCAGAACATCTGGGTTGGAGTGTAACCAGAACCTGGAGATACCCAGTGCAGAAAGGCAGGGACTTGGAAAGTGCACACTTCCAGGCCCTGGATAAACAAGAGAATACCAATTTCCCTCCCCTCTCTGAGCCAGGGACCATGCCTGGAAAAGTTCCTGTCAGGCAAGGACTTATTATTCCAGGCTTGTCACAGGTGGACACATACTGTACTAAGTGAAATCACTGAGGCTTTACTGCAGGCACAGATTTTTAATAGGTCACTGCTGTCATGGGGCAGCACCACAGGACAGGAGCTAAGCAGATGCCATTTTACACCTGATCAATTACTGTTTATAAAGCACTCGGAGGAGGTGGAGCACTTTATCAGGGCTAAACTGTGGTAGTGAAACCACTAAGAGGCTCTGTTAGCTGGTCATACCTTGCCTAGGTAATTAGACTTGCTCACTGATCCAGCAATACCTGTTATTCTGTCCTGCCATGGCATATGCAGAAATGTAGGTCCATTTTGCCCCCCACATCATCAAAAAGTACAACGGTGTCACCTCAAAGCAGAGTGCACGTATAAGACAAAGCTGGAAGGCAGACAATTAATATCTGCAGTTTCTACATGCACGATAGGCCAGTTTCATCCCTGAGAAAACTCCACCGGGTTCAATGGAGTTAGCCAAAGATGACTTTGGCTCATGTTTAGGGGTGCCTGTGTTTTGCTTGTGTGGGTTGAGGATGGAGAGGGTTGGTGGGAGAAAGAAACCACTTCCAGCACATGGTCAAAGATTATTTGTATTACAGTGCCCTCAGCTAAGCTCAGGGCCCCACTGCGCTAGGCACTGTACAAATACAGGGAGAACTCAGTCCCGGCCACAAAACGCTCACAGTCTAAATAGGCAAGAGAGACAAAGGGCAGAAGGGGAAACAGAAGTGACTTCCCCAAGGAATAAAACCTAGGTCTTCCAACTCCCACTCCCATGCCCTATCCA
The DNA here is from genome assembly GCF_002925995.2 of Terrapene triunguis. Taxonomy (NCBI): domain Eukaryota; kingdom Metazoa; phylum Chordata; order Testudines; family Emydidae; genus Terrapene; species Terrapene triunguis. The sequence goes on along the minus strand of NW_020664589.1, from coordinate 4,079,647 downwards.
CCAAACCACCCTGCCATTCCCAAAATACTTGAAGCCCAAAGTCATTCCATGCAGAGACCTCCTTTGTCAAAGGGAAACAGTCCAGTGTGAAGCAACCTAAAAGGCAGAACAAAAGAATTAATTCAACTTTTCCCTGTCTCCCCTATGCGTGTCCTACCATTGCCTCCCTCTACCTAGTTGCACCCCACGGCATAGCTATTCTCAAGCAGCCCACCCCATCGTTGTCAGGTGCTGTATGGGAAGCATGAAGGAAAGAGGATATATGTATTTTAGTTTGAATTTCTGTTCCCATTTTTTTCACAGTGGTACCCGGGGGACAGAGCCTGCACTGGAATGAAGCAGAGCCAGCACCGATTTGGTTTTCAGTGGCTGTGCAAACACGTCACCTTGCACAAAGAAGGGGATGTAGATGGGAAACAACCCGTGGAACGGTATAAGATAAAGTTCCCTTGCCACATTTCACACCCTCTGCCTTCTGCCCACTTGGGGTTGAATTGTATCCATTTTGCAGATTCCCTGGACACGAACTTGGTGAAGCTTGAACTACAAAAGCCACTTCCATTCCTTTGCTGACCATCCTGGTAGTGTTTTAGCTCCCACTGCTGAATTTGGCGTACAGCCTTCAAAAGGAGGTCTCATATGTAGCTCTCTGGTGCGTTCCCTCTCTCCGCTTCCTCCCAAACACTCATCTCCGCATCCCTGTTGGCTGCATGTTGGCCTGTGCTCCTCGGAGCCATGTGAAGGCTGCCATTTTATCATTGCGCCCTGCCACTGACCTCCCATTGGCATGTTTTACATGGGCTGTGTTTGGCTAGTGGTCTCTGGCACACTCCCAGCTATGTCATTTGGGGTTTGATAAGAAGGCCCTCCTGCGTGGTACTGTAACCCACCCTTACGTAGTGTGGCTTTGTCCCCTACAAGGCTGGACCACAGAGTTTGCTAGAGCCTTGAGCTAAGAGCTGGACCTTTTGTCTCAGGCAGGAGAGTCTCTTTCATTTAGAACAAGAGGCCCTAGGGTTCAATCCCTGTTGCCAGTGACCCGCGCAGGGGGATGGTGTACACGTCCTACTGAACCTCTGCGTGCATAGGATACAGGTGCACCGGGGAGGCTGAGCGCATCATTAGCGCACACCCATGGACAGGTCCCAAAAGGTGTGGCTCGTCCTATAGTGCAGCGGTTCTCAAACGTTAGCAACCCGAGGACCCCATTTTGATTTTAAATGTTTCACGGACCACCAAGCCGGCTTCTAATTTCCCCCAGGGGTGCTCAAACCCTGCTCAGCTCCTGGCCCCACCCCTTCCCCCAAAGCCCCACCCTGCCCCACTCTTCTCTTCCCCACCTCTATCCGCCCCCTCCCAGCACCTCCTGCATGCTGCTGAACAGCTGTTCCCCGGTGTGCAGGAGGCACTGGGAGGGAGGGGGAGGAGTTGATCAGTGGGGCCGGTGGCCCCGGACATGACTTGCGGACCTCCTGGAGTACCCTCACAGACCCCCAGGGGTCTGCCGACCCCAGTGTGAGAACAAGGAGATGACAGAACAAGGAGTAATGGTCTCAAGTTGCAGTGGGGGAGGTTTAGGTTGGATATTAGGAAAAACTTTTTCACTAGGAGGGTGGTGAAACACTGAATGGGTTACCTAAGGAGATGGTGGAATCTCCTTCCTTAGAGGTTTTTAAGGTCAGGCTTGACAAAGCCCTGACTGGGATGATTTAGTTGGGAATTGGTCCTGCTTCGAGCAGGGCGTTGGACTAGATGACCTCCTGAGGTCCCTTCCAACCCTGATATTCTATGATTCTATGAACTACTGCTATAGTGGGGCGATGCTTGACTCAGAAACGTAATTCTGAGAGGAAGTTCAGGGTGTGCCTGTGTATCTACTCTTTTTGCATCTGGACCAGAAGGTAACAGCAGCAGCTGGCAGGGAGCTGTCTCTGAATCCTCCCCCACTAACAGACAGACAGATGTGTCTCTTCTGCTTAATGAACTGGTGCCGGCGTCATTATCCCAGGGATGGGGCGTGCACGTGCGAGCCCAACAAGAAATAGACCGTGAGGTCATGTAACAACATTTACGTGCAGACAGGGGCAATTGGGCAGCACAAAAGAAAAAGAGAGAGCTAGACAGAAAAGAAGGAGCGAGAAAGAGGAAGCGAGAATGCTGGAAATGAATGCCCCTCCCGTCTCAGTGTCCCCATGGTGATATGAAAAGTCATTAAACACCTCACCAGGCCTGCACACTAGAGTAAACAGGGCCATCTAATAGGACAAAGGCTCTGGCACTTTATCTATTGCCTCTCTCTGGATTCACGGAACCGGCAAAGGTTATACATGTGCAAGGTGTCCTCCCGTGCTTTTAATATTCTCCTATCAGCAAGATAAAATGCTTCTAGCTCCTTTCCTTGAGATTTTCTCATTGGGGAGAGAGAAAAAAAGTAACTTACTCCGGCCGCACCTAGAATTTCAAAGGCAGCGTTTTTCTGCTTGAGAAGTCTGGTTTCCAAACTAGTGGTGTGAGTGAGTGTCCTTGCCCTGCAAAAAGCCAACAAAGGAGGAGCAGGGAACACCAGGCAAATGGGGAGTGGACTTGGGTGCCCCTCATCAGAAATGTACAAAGCACCCTGCGAACAGGGGCTGAGGGGAAAAAAAAGGATTTTACAAACAAAATGTGTTTCTGCATAGATTAGGAAAAGCTACAATGTGCCATCATATTTATTAATCATGTTTATGACAGTAATGCCAACAGACCAATCTAGAACGGGGGCCCATTGTGCTAGGAGCTGTACAAAGACAGATAGGAGATTGTCCCATGCCATAAAGATAATGCAATCTAAACAGACAAGACAGGCCCAGGATGAGGGCTAGAATGCAGTGGTGTTTTATTTAAATAGAGGAGAAGGGAGCTAAAGTGGCCCAGGGGTCTATTGATTTTACATTAGCAGGAGTCTGAGGGCCTGGTTTTCAGTTACGTTAATGTCCCTTTGCACTTCTCATTCAGTGCAATGTAATCTAAATCCACTTTCAGGTCCTGGTATATCGCCAGAGCAGTGTGATGAGAACTGTAAGTGAGAATTCAGGACTGAATTCTTCAGCAGCAGTCGGGTAGGAACAACTCTTAGTCAATTGGGAGTTGAAGATCATGGCATTTCTCAATGGAAAGCACTGTTGTCTGGTGGTTAGAGCAGGGGGCTGAGTTTAGGACTACCAGAGCTTTGTTCCTGATTCTGCCATGGGCTTGCTTGTGTGACATAAGGCAAGTCCCTTAACATCTCTGTGCCTCAGGAATATTTACCCTTCACTGAAAATCACTGAGATTTATAGATGAAAGACGCTATGTAAGTGCCAAGTATTACTATTATTCTTCCTAAATAAACAGGGGGAGGAACAGCTCAGTGGTTTGAGCATTGGCCTGCTGAATCCCAAATTGTGAGTTTGATCCTTGAGGGGGCCATTTAGGAATGGGGGGAAACAAAACTGTCAGGGACAGTACTTGGTCCTGCTGCAAAGGCAGGGGACTGGACTCAATGACCTTTCAAGATCCCTTCCAGTTCTATGAGATCAGTATATCTCCATATACTTTTTATTTTATTTTAATAAGGTCTTATCATTGACCTGTGATCTTGATGTTCTAATAATTATGGCACTCTTAATATTCCCAGTCCTTGGCTAGTTGTTTCCCCCGGGGAATACTATTTTGTCCTCCATTACCCACCTGTCATCTAAAAAAATCTCAAAGAGCTCTACAATCATCGATTACCTGAGCTTTAGAACAAGCCCACAAGGAAAATGTTATTCTAGACATTATCCCCATTTTGTAAATGGGGATAAGATAATCTGAAGCACATGAATGACTTGTCCAAGGTCAATGAGCAAGTCAAAGTCAGAGAGAGAATAGATCCCAGGAGTCTTGATTCTTAGTCTCTTTCTTTAACCAGTAGGTAATATTCCTGGGGAGACCTGGATTCAGATATCACACCAGATTTACAAGGGGCTCCTTCCATTTCCTCCTGCAACAGTTTTCCTCCAGATATTGACTGGATCAAATTCCAATTGTTTTCCCTGTGCTCACCTGGGGACAATTTTTCCCTCCTAATCATCATCCCTTACAATAGCTGGACTGAAAATCAAACAGGGTTCCTGATGTCAGCGTTTCTGGAATACAGATACAAAATGCCAGGAATACAGATACCAATTCAGTCTGTATGTTGTACAACGACACCCTTCTTACAGATGGTTACAAGAAAAGCTAATTTAAGATATTTAGGAGATGAAGGGATTATTTCCTTTTAAAGCAGGGCCCTTCCAGCTATCGGATCATGGACATTTTAGATCCATGTGGAGATGCTGCTACTAAAGGTGTCAGTTCCTCCATTTCTTTCCCCATGCGTGGATGTGGAATTGATGCTCTGTCCAGCATGACCAGCTATTGAGCAGATTACTTCTTTGGACAATGCCAAGGCTACCATCAGTTTATAAGCATGACTGTTCTCCAACACACCTGAGCTTCACTACCCTGGGGAATAAAAAGACCTACCAAGGTGGATGTGACTGAATGTGGGTCTCTTGCACCACTATGTGCAGTGCTGCTTTTAAGCTGTTGTGCCAGCCTGGGAAAATCATTTTATTTCTGTGGAAGTGCGGTGCCTCTGCCCTCAGTTCTTTGCAACTGTCCCTTTGCTGCCCAAAAAGCTGACTCTGAGTGAGTTCTGCTTCCCTTCCCTCCCAAGGACATCGGAGGTTTAGAAGACGTTGATGGTCCTTGACCAGCAGCATTAAGACACTAAATTACACTGACATGGCCCATAAATCGCCAAATGAGGGAGGCCCAGACAGTAGTGTGGCGTGAGCTGAATGTACTGAGAAGGACTGTGAGGTCCTCATTTGCCCAGGGGTTCAAGCTACAAAGCTCAGCTTATGGCAGACATAGAAGACATTAGCCATTGCACCAACGGGTCTCTGAGGGGGCAGGGAAAGGCTCCATCACGCTTTTTCTTCCACTGCTAGAAAAGTATTACAGCAGCATGAGGGTTGGAATATTTATTCCATTATCACAGGGATTCTGGCCGCTATTACATAATGTCTGTTTTAAAGGAAATGTCTGTGTGAAAAAAGACTTGGAGGGAAAGTGAAGGCTGCCACTTTCATGCCAACAGGCAGAAAGGATAGATAGATAGATATTGTTATGTATGTATTTACTATTAATTTAGATTTATAAATAAAAATAAGTAAAACAAAGGGGCACCTATCCAAGGCTGTAGGTACCTCAGAGAAAATTTTCTAGTGTCTGTAGAATAATGAGTAGAACTGGGAAAAGAAAGACAGGTTTCAGGGAGGACTTATTCATGTGTTGCACTAGAGGCTTTGAAATGCAAATCATGGCTGCCATCTTGGCAGACAAACTAGGGAATGAATGGGAACTCCGGAGCTAAAAACATGAACTGCTACAGCAGGGGTAGGCAACCTATGGCACGTGTGCCAAAGGCAGCACACAAGCTGATTTTCAGTGGCACTCACACTGCCCGGGTCCTGGCCACCAGTCCGGGGGGCTCTGCATTTTAATTTCATTTTAAATGAAGCTTCTTAAACATTTTAAAAACCTTATTTACTTTACATGCAACAATAGTTTAGTTATATATTATAGAAAGGGACCTTCTAAAAATGTTAAAATGTATTACTGGCACACGAAACCTTAAATTAGAGTGAATAAATGAAGACTCGGCACACCACATCTGAAAGGTTGCTGACCCCTCTGCTACAGTTTCAACTAAAACTCCAAGCATCCTTGGAGTTTAACAGACTCATATTTTCTATGGATTGGCACAGAGAGTGTAAGAGACGGGGGTCTTGTGGAAAATATATTATATGATATGTTATCAAAGATCTGTATCCTAATGCATATATACAAGGAAGCTGAATTAAGGTTGCAAAAAGAGAGAGGGGAGTAAACTGAAAAAACAGCAATCCTATCTTGTGGCATCATATGGACCCCCACATAGGTCAGCAGCAGGGTTGGAACCTTTAGATCCACCACACAGACCTCTGCCACTTGAGTTAACAGAGTAAACTTATAGCAGTAGTAGGCTGTCATCTTCTGTGCGGACCAGTACTAGAAGGGGGGTGAGACATTTTGCCAGTGGGTTTCTCTTATATTTGATGACCACTGAGGAATGGTGAGACTCAGGAATCTTGGGTTCCAGTCCAGACTCTGGACAGGTATGTGCTCTAGTGGTCACACCATCTGCCTGTTTCCTCTAAGCTTAAACCTTTCTGCTATGTCCCTATCCCATTCTTATCCAGTCTCAGTTTTTCCTGCCCAGTCTCTTTGCTCAGCCAGTGTCATTTCTCTCCCACACCCTGACTTCTTATCAGATCTCTATGTGCTCAGTGAGCATAGAATATATGGACATTTTAGTCCTAAACTCAAAAGAAGTATCTACTGAGCATGTGCAAACTGAGGTTTCTCAAAGGTTTATAACTTTGCCAAATTTGGGTGAATTTCCACCAGGATAATGAAAAGCACTTCCCTGACACAAAGGCAACCTCACCCCACCCCCCACCAAATTGCAAAGTTTTTGCTCCAAAGCATGCAGGAGCTAGAGTTTCTCAAAGAAAATTCTCACTAGAATTTTTTTTAACAATCCAAAACAAGTTATTTTCCCCTAGCCTCATCCTCAGAAATGGCTGAACTATTTTGGTCAAAACTTTCCAAAAACAAAATTCTGCCTCAAGACACTCAACATGGAAAAGTTCAGCCCAAATGGTTAAAGTCTAACACAGTGTAAGCAACTGAAAACAGGGTCTTATAATGGCAAGTTTTGGACAACTTTAACAACAGGGGATGATACCAGCCCTGCCTATAATATGAAACTTATATAAAACTAATGTGCAAATCCATGTATCCCTGGAGTCTTCATTATGGTTAACTATAATTGATTTCAAAGGAGCTACATCAAATTACATCAGGGATGTGTCCCCACCTAGTTCCTGCAGTTCTAGCTCTGCTATTGTCTTGCTGTTTTATAGGGGACAAGTCATTGAGCCTCTCTGTGCCTCAGTTTACCCATATTTTCCCACCTCGTGGGGTGTCATGAGGATTATTGGTGACAAACTGCCCTCTGTACCTTTGAAAATCTCCCCCTTAATTTCTATCTGCAAAATTATTTTACTTTATTAGATGACAATATTAATTGGCTCCTTTTTGTTGTATAAACCAGCTGTGTTTCAAGAACTCTTCAAGGAATTGTGGATTTTAATTTTTTTTAAAGAGTTCAGCAATTTAAAACAAAAACAAACATTTTCAAACTGTCTAGAAAGAAAGGAAGTCCCAACATCACATGTCCTCTCTATAAAATATCAGGGTCTGTTGTCATTTTGACTTAGAATGTGATATTACCTGAGGATTCTGCTAGCCCACAGGTAAGAGGCATTTATGACCTGGCATATGGCTAGGAGGGGTTTTTTTTAATACTGGTGATGGTAGGAGGTGGGTGCAGTTCACAATTAATTGTGCTCAGCAGTTCAATAATAATTCAGATTATACCAATGATGCACAATAGTTCATTGTTCCTGCTGCTGTCTGCCAATGAGTCAGGTAGCTGGAAACAAAGCATTTACTTTTGAGACATCTATGCACTGTCTCATATAACTAGAGCAATGGTTCTCAAACATATTTGATCACAGCCCCCGTCTTTGTGTCTGAAGTAGTTTACGCCCCCTCCCCTGCCACACAAGTACATATACCAATAAAAAAATCAACATGCAACGCTTGCTAAATATTAAAAACAGTAAGTCACTGATTCAAACAGAGCCATTTGAGAATATATAAATGTCATTTTTAAGTGAGATGGCTTACAGTATTGCCACTTACCTCTGTGCTGCTGCTGGCAGCAGCCCTGCCTTTAGAGCTGGGCACCCGGCCAGCCGCCGCCGCTCTCCAGCCACCCAGCTCTGCTGGCAGTGGCGTTACCAGCAGCAGCACAGAAGTAAGGGTGGCATGGAATATACAACTGTTTGAACACATCTGTGAAATTTGCTCTCTATGCCCTGACCAACCTGTGAAAAAGTGTGTGATTTCTCTGCAACTGTCTGGAGGAATCAGCTTTGCTAATTATTCATTGCTGTGGCAAAAATATGTGCAGTAAGTTTCCCCCCCCCCCCAACGCTTCTCGTGAGCCCCCAGAATACATTTTGCACCTGCCCAAGGGGGCATGCCCCCCGGTTTGAAAAGCTCTGAACTAGAGGATACTCTGTCTTGTAGCCCTCCAAAGTCCACTGTATGTGCCTAGTCCAAACTGCATGCATCTTGTTTTTACTTTTAATAAGAGAAGCATCTAGAACAGGATTGGGACCGCCATCGAACTAGGTTCTGTAAAGACATGCACTCAAGACAGTCCTTGCACTGAAGAATTTGAGATCAAAACAGACAAGACAAAAAAGGGTGGTAGGTGTGAAATGGATGCAACATACAAACACAGTGATCACAGCCCTCAAATTGCTTGTCTCCTCCCCCTCAGGTGAGAGGGAGGAGAGTCTGACAATTTAAAACTTGTGTGTATGTCCCTGTGTGTGTGTGTAATCCAGGTGCTCTCTATGCCTCACGTGTAGGGACTTTTGTTTCACAGTACTCAAAATCAAACAGATTCCCCCCCCCAAACTCAGTGAGAAAGGGAGACGGTGTCCAAGTAGCTGATAGGTGATAGAGTCTGTCATCATTTACTCTGTGTACTGAGCGTGAGGAGGAAAAATGCAGACTCAATGATTTCAGCAAAAGTACCAACACAGCAAGAAAGGCAGGCAGACAGATTGCTTGGATAGACTCCTTTTTAGTAACAAGATCTATAGCAGCACCGATTTTCTGTTTGTTGTGAGGTTTTCAAAGGAATGCATTTTTGCTACAGATTAAGTAAAATAGGCATGTTTTGCTTTCCCTAACTCTCTCTTCCCGCTAGCTAAGAAGGTCGCTTATACCAGAGAGGAGGAATAAGCTTACTTTTATGCGCCAAATTGCAGAAAGCAGCTTTCAATTTAGAAACAGCTGCTAGTAACTTCTCAAGACCTGTGTGGGCAGAGGATTTTGCAATAGCAGTATGGAACTGGGTGTTGTGGTTATAGCAAAGGCCGGGGGCTGAAGATTCCCATTGATTTCTATGGGGTTTGGATCAGGCCCCGCATCCTCCTCTTTCCTGTACACGTGTGGAGCTTGCATCACAGGAATTCACACGGTGGATGAGGGCTGAAAGCTTTGTGTGAAATTTCAACGCTGTTCCTCAGTCCTAATCCCATCACTGCATTCAGCTCCAACCCCCTCCTCTCCTGCCCCTGACAGCTCAGAATCTCTTTTTACTTTTGCATTCCCACCACACAGAACACAAGCGAATTAGTTATTGTTAATTGATGGGAACGCTGCCACTGGTAATATTGACGGTGTCACCTCTCCCAATGGTCCACAGACAGCTCCATTGTCCACAGCGTGTAGTTCCCTGTTTGCAAACTACTGTGGATATTTGCCATAGGTCAGAGCAGAATGTTCCATCTCTCAGGACCATGGACAACTCCTTTGGTCCAAAGACTTCCCTCTGCAGCTCCCCTTTTTTTAATCCCTGGACACAGCTCCTTCTAGACAAGGTGTCTCACACAGATTCTCTACAGAGCATCCCCTGTTAAAGGCAAGACCATATCCTACAGATTACGGAAAATTCCTTTGATAAAAGACAATCACGAGCAAGTCAGGTGTCATATTTGCTAACTAATGTGTGGATAGAATACTGCTCTAAGGAAACTACTATTTGCTGATTTTCTTAACATATGGAAAGCCTTCTTTGCCAATAATTCATCCAGGGAAAAAATAGCTATTGCACCATGATGAATGATATTAATAACAAGAAGTTACATGTCATGCCTTTCATCCAGATAGATCCCAAAGCACATTGCAAATTCTCTATATAAGGATGACTTTGCCCAACGAATGAATTTCATTCACCTCTGGAGTGGAATACAGTCACAGTTTCTGCACCCACCACACAACAAAACCGATCATGAAAAGGTAAAGGAACAATTTACTTCTTGAATTGAAACAATAAGGGAAATATTTGAATTTCCCTACTAGAAATTCGGCTAGGCCATCAATATCAACACCGCCTACCCTTGCCAAAAATGTCATCAGATCATTAATTATCATAAGTGTCGTGTCTGTCATGTTAGAGAAGAGGAAGGTCTCAGCTGTGATTAGTCTAAGGGGGATTCTCCATTGAGGTTTCTGGACAGACAGACCTTATCCTCCCTGGCTCACTTGCTCCCAGAATGACTATCAGAACCTGTGCTGCTTAGTAATCATCCCGAGTCTCCTTAAGTCCCAGCCTGGATCCAACCACCATGGAATGGACTGATGGCTGCTCTACATTTAGGATCTAAATTTGACATCTCATCTCCAACAACACAGAGACCCCTGTGGTGAATGTTGGATGAGCATTAACTCTCGGAGAAAGGCATGCCCTACTGAAACACCAACCACTTCCTTGAAGACTCTCTGGGTTCTCTTACCTAGGTACTGACCTGGCTCACTCTTGCATGACTTATGAACACTGCTGACAGAACGGCCTGAGATGATAAGGCTTCAGAGAACATCACTTTCACCTTCAAGTGAAGTATAATTAAAAACTAAAATGATATGTTTCCCTAGTAGCAACATCCCTAGCATACTAAACCTATGCAAGGGCTATTGAAGAAACATTTTGGATTCCTAACAATTTTTATAACAGAAATATCAGCAAAACAAAAATACTCGTGGTATCGAATGGGATATGGTAGAATGCATGAATGTATTTGTATCTCTATACAATAAACTATACATCAAAGTGATCCTTGCTTACAATAAAGTCTTAGGCCCTGATGTCGCTGAACATTTATTCATAGGCTCAGAGCAGGTGGGATTAAACCCATTTCTGTACAACAAAGCACCGAAACATTTCCTTAGAGAGAAAGGATGATCCGGTGGTTGGGGCAGTATACTAGAAAGAGACCTGGGTTCAAATCCATGCTCTGACACAGACTTACTGTGTGACCTGGGGCAAGTCACTTAGAAAAGATGCATCAGTCCCAATTTTGTCTCCACTGTGATCCGCAAAACTCCTGCTGATCCCTTCAGTGCAAACCTCACCCATCACGTACGTTTTTGGGAGTAAAACTTCCATAGGCAACTAATGTTCCTGCCTCTTGGCATGCGCACTGTGACTGTAATGCCTATTCCTTTGTGAAGAAATACTTACAGTTACTCAGCCAGTAAGCGAGAATGGGAATGACTCTGTAGGGACTGCAGGAGCCCCACATCTGACTATCCCATAGCTCGGTGGTTAGCACACACTTAGGATTTGAAGTGGCATCTGCCACTTCTCCCTTCTCCCACTCCTGCAGAGGGGGAGGATTGAACCTTGATCTCCCACTTCCTAGGCAAGTATTCTAACCTGGCCACTACCTTCTTCCTCCTGCAGCCTTTTGGGGTGGAAAGAGGCAGGCACCTAATTCATTCCCTCAGAAAGCAGCTTAGGCACCATGGATCACTAAGCAGAGCTGGGCACCTTCCTGCAGCCGGGGCTTTGCACCTACCTCCAAAAGCGGGCGCGGCTTAGCACACGCCCCAGCACCTCCCATTAGCTAGCTTAGACGGCTCCCCGCCTAGTGTGCTAGCTTTTGTAGATTGCATTCTTAGGCACCTCTTGGCCGCCATGCATTGTACAGGGAGCCTAGGGATTGTGGTGGGTTTCTGCGATTTTCTAGACACCTACAAGTTAGCCAGCATGATGCTCAACGTTGCAGCACCTAAGTCCCTTCATGGATCCCACCCTTAGCCTCTTTGTATCTCAGTTCCCCGTCTACAATGGGGATGACAGCACTGCCGTACCTCACAGGGGGTTTCTGATGATAAATTTTGTGGTAATGGATGTCACATACCTAAGCTAGGTAGCACATGTGAGTAGTTCCACTTGACTGTGCTGAGCCAGGCTCTCTGTGAAGAAGACTGGCCTCATGCTGAAGGCACTGGACTGGGAATCAGTAGATCTAGGTTCACTTCCTGGGTCTGGCACAGACTCCCTGTATGACCTTGAGCCAATCATTTCATCCCTCTGTGCCGCAATCCCCCACCTGTAAACTGGGGCTAATAATACTCCACCTTCTTCCTCTACTTTGTCTTGTCTATTCAGACCAAACTCTTCCACAAATACAAGTTAACCTAGCAGTTAGGTCGCAGGAGTGATGGCGCCTGTACCAAGGTTTAGATCAGATATGTACAGGGTTTTATGCTAAAATGTACACCAAGGGAACAGTTAACTTGAATACAGGGTCAAATCAGTGACAGCTCAATCCTATGCTGATCTTTGTCTCAGATACAGACTTTCCAAGGGCAAGTTTCTTTCGAAAGAAGACTTAATTCCAGTTTTATGAGGCTAGCATGAAGTGTATAAATTTGCCCAGGCAAACGTATTTGGGGCAGGAATTATCCCATGGTGTGTACAGTACCTAGCATAATGAGGACCCAATCTCAGCAGGGGCATTAGATGCTACTGCAATAGGAATAAAATAATAACAGGTTGACATACGTTTGGATGACACCGTCTGCTCATCCAACCTGCATGCTGTAGAAATTCAAGAGCAAGATCTTTCTGAAGCCCAGATGAGTTTACAATGAATATTTGAAAGGTTTGTGCTTCACCCCATGTTCAATATGAGCTTTAAGTGTAATAAACCTTGTTTGCTTTTGGATCTCTAATAGGATCCCTGAGTTAATTTTCCTAGCTTTACCCCCCAAGGAGTTGTTAGCTTTGCATGCCTCGCATTGTTTCCCCGTCTATAGGCCGCTCCAACCTCAGAGGAGTTGTTAGGCTGAACGCGAGGTGTAGCTCTACTTTTGTATGTTAATTGATACACTTTTTAATTTTACTTTTGCATATTGTTTGAATTTGTTTCATTGTAAATTAGATTCTAAAGAGCCCTGCTCAACAATTACTGCACGCCAGCAGACCTCTCAGACAAGGAAACATTCATCAGAGGAAATGTGGATGAAATCCAGAGTCTTGCTTCACAAACACTGATGCAAAGTAAAAAAAGAAACCCACCTTTAAGAGCAGGGGTGGTGGTGTTCTTTCAGTGTGAATGCCTCATTTCTATTGATGTTAACGGGGTTATGACTGCTTACTGACAGCAATACACTACCCAAAGGATTACACTTAAAATACCTTCAGCAACTCACCTGATGTTTGCCTTTTGGAAATGTTGTTAGGATTGGAAGTTTTCTTAATGCCAAAAAGGAATTCCTGGGAAAGGGGGAAATGCTAGAAAGAGATTTGCATTCACAATTATTCTTTTACACTGGTACATGTTAGGAATTAGGCAATATGCCGTACGGGATCAGGCCTTGGGAAAATGGCCAGAACCTAATGCTTCCTAGGAAGGCAAATCATCTCACCTCACTCCCACTAATGCCTGTAGCCCCATGTGCAGTACTGCACAGGGGCAACTTTCTTTCTGACCCTCCCACCCACCCCATCACTATGTTGAGATCGAACATCAGTCCAGAGATGGGCTGAGGAGCCTGGGCTTGGTTTTTCAAAGCCTCATTGGCCATTTTCAAAACCCAAATCAGGGGTGGTTCAGATCTGGGACCCGCTTATAGTTGTTAAGGCCAGAAGGGACGATCATGATCCTCTAGTCTGACCTCCTGCAAATTGAAGGCCATAAAACCCCGCCCACTCTGGACCATAACAGTTCAGGGAGAAGGAGTGGTGGGGAAAAAAATAATCTGTTTTGTCCTGTCTGGGGTGGCTTTAGTATTAAAAAAAACCTCACCAGTCAAGTGTGGGTTTTGTAAAATGAAATCCAGGGTTGGTTAAATGCAGATTCTGCCACAATATTTGAGGGAGTTTGGGGGAGACGCTTCTGCTCTCGTCCCCAGAAAACAATAGACCTGAGTTCTTCTGGTGATCGACCCCACCAGCAGCTGCTGGAAGCCCGCTAGGGAAGAGTCATTTGATTCCTGCTAACCTCTGATGACTGCCGTGTCTTGTTAACTCCATCCTAGCTGTAAAGGAGGTGGGAGCATCTATTTCAGCAGAGAGTCTAAGGGCTGAGCAGTCCTGATGGAGAAACCCTAGGGACAGTCCGTCCCGAGGAACAAACTCAGACTGGAGTTTATATTGTTAAGGGGGTGAGTTTTTAACCCGCACGGAGTATAGGACCGGTCTTTTGGTATACGGTGGAAATACTACCTAGTCACGGCCCACCTGTAACTGAGACATCTAGGAAAGCTCAATACACATAGACCTGAATGTAAACATACATGACAGTGGACCCAATTCTGCAACCCTTACTGAGTTCAGTGGGATGATACCAGTGGATAAGGGTTGCAGGACTGGGCAGAATATTCTTTTAAAAGATGCATCTCTAACAAATAAGCTTCTAAACCAGCTTTTCTCCCTCCCTGGATCACAACAACATAAAATACATAGCAGAATAAAGTGCTGTTTACCTCCCCTGAACAAGGCCTTCACCTCCCTAATGGAATCCTGTCTATTCAGACTGGCATTAGGTGCGTGGAGGCATTTGCCAAGCGGGCTGCCCTCCAGGAGACCTCGCTGAGCTGCACTGATTCGCTCTGACAAGGACTCAAATAAAAACAGAGCTAGAGCAAAGTTTTTGTTTTACAGCGATTTTCTTTCCCTTATTCTCTGTCACTTCCTCTCGGCTTACAGTTTTCAAGCTCTCAGGTGAAGGTTGTTGGCTTGGAAATTCTGTCCTGAGTGCTATTCCTTATCTTCGCTTGGGTGTTTTGTTTTGTTTTAAAGTTTCACAGAAGTCTAGTTTTGTGGAGCTTGAAGGAGAGCAGGCTGAGTCAGGAAAAGCTTTGAGATCTTGGGAAGAACCACAAGCTAGGTCTGTGCCAGAAAGCAAGACACAACGATTCTCTGCCCATACACGCCCACACACACACACTCCATAGAATAACGCTTGCCAGCTCCATAGCTCAGATCCTCAGCTGGTGAAACCAATGGGGCTATTCTAGTTTACACCAGCTGAGGAACTGCTCCATGATCCATTATCTAAATACTCAAAGGGCTGGATCAAGGGAGAACTTGCTCTCATTTTGATGATTACTGCATGTCCGTCAGGAATAGAGTCAGAAAACCTGCAACGGGTTGGTTACAGCTCCTGGACTCCAGCTCAGGTCTGAGTGGAGACTACACAACGAGCACACATCACATGAAGGGCTTAGCATAGTCCTCCATACTGAACAGCATAAAGCTCAAGTCCATGGGAATCCTCTCCCCTGGACACGCAGGTTATTGGCGAATGATCTGGGGAGACAAGAGCTCATGGGTAATCTTCATCTTGCTAATCTATGGGCCAAAATTTCTGTTGGTGTAATTATGTTGGCCTCAGTGGAATCATGTCAGCAGAGAATTTGGCCATAGAAAAATCTATCTAAAGAGATTTTGGAGTTTCACACTCCATTTTTAAGGTCTCACTGCTCCTGCTAGGGAGAAGTAACAAAGGCTTGGTGCTTAGGCCCAGTGGCGGAGTAGTATGTGAGGAAATTAAACAGTGATTATCCTAGAAGAAGGTATTCCTTCCACAGATGCTTTGGTGTAACCAGTTGAGTAGAACGGTGTAGGAAATTCCAAGTATCGTCGGAGATGGAATTTGAATCATTCTCGCTCCACGGAGAGATGTCCTCTGTACAGTAGGCCTGGAAGTGTGTGCCATCTCATATGGAGAAGGAAGTGAGAGGGAAAGTCATTGATGGTGTGGGGCTTACTGGCCAAACTTCCCTTTTCCCAGAAGCAGTTGGCACAACGGGTTAATTCACTTGCCTTTCACCTCTGAAGATCTGTGTTCAGTTCTTACCTGGGTCACAAGAGAAATGAGTTTGGGGCTTCAGCTTATTCCTTAGGAACAGTTTTTCCTCATCAAATTGGCATTTTCTTCTCTGCAGAGAGCAAGGTCTGAAGTAGCAGTGGGTCCTGCAGGTGGCCAAGGGGCAGGGCAGAGGCAGCTTGCATACTGTTGGGAATTATGCCTGTCTCTATCCTTTTCTATCAGATCCTTGCTAATTAAGTGCAATACGAAGATGATGCGTGCTGCAAAGTGCCATTAACATTCCCCTTTCTCGGCCTCCAAGTTCATCAAAGAAAAGACAGGTGCCTCCAGGTCAGGTTTAATCACATTGGTATAACATGTAATGCCAGACCCCGTAGGCGGGTTGTTGGCACCAAGGATTGGGCCTGGGACTTCTGGATCTTACAGCGGGATTCTTTCCTGCCGGAGCTAAAAAACCCAACTCTGTCAGGCTGTAGCAGGCTCATCAGCCTCTCTCTGTGGCCCAGCCAGTACCACACGCAGTGGGTTGTGGATTATTATCTCTGTACCCCACAGAAGGCCAATCCTTCTCAACTAGCCTCCGTTGCTGGACCGGTGTGGGGAAAGAAAGCGAATTTTCCTCTCTGCAGATAAGAATACTCTCTGTTTCAGTGCTGCGTTTCCTTCCATTTGTTTATATGAAACAGGCTGCCTGCTATAATCTCTGCTATTTGACACAAATGCTTTCTCTAGTATAGAAGTTTCGTTCCATGGCTTTGTTTTGACCAATAAATCACACCTGCAATTCCTTTCCACTTGACCTTCTGCAGCACAAATGCGACAAACACCCTAATTAAACCATTATTTCCTCGCCCTTCCTTCGTTTGTCTCATGTTTCCGAGACAGCCAGCTAAAGCCAGAGGCAATGGCTCTGCTGAGGCACGGCTCTCCCTGGACACTTCTTCTGGCTGCTGCTGCATCTGGGAATAGGCAGCGATGAAGTGAGGGAAGAACAGACACAGAGCGAGGAGGGAAGTTGTTGCTTTCTGCTCCTGCATACCTTGCCACTACCCCCATGTGGAGCAGCAAAGAGGGGTTCTGGAGGCCCGCAGTGGTACTTTGAGTAGCCTAGAGTCAGTCCTGCATGTACCTCTGCCGGCTTGCGTTCCACCTCCCTGTTCTACACCCATTCTCCTACGGAGCTGCAGAGCAGGCTTTCCCCCCTGGATTGGGTTATAAACACAGGCCTTTCTATTAATTTCAAATGATGCATTTCTATCTTCAGTTATGAATAAAACAGATCAATGCCACCAACATGTTTTATCGGCCCTCCTGTGAAATGAATTTGTAGAGAGACAGCCGGCGAGATGGAGTCGACATGCAGATGAGATTTGTAAGTGAGGACATATTGATTATTTCCATCTCAGTTCAGGCAGTAATTCCACCCGACGCCTCTTCCCTTGTTTCAGCTCATTATTTATGCCATAAAAACACTATCTCAATGATAATAACAGGCTTCATTTACAAGCCAGAGCATAAACCATCAACGCTTAAGATTTCAGGAGATGGGTGAAAGGGAGAGAGACAGATTTAACAAGTCCTGGAGATGCACAAAACTGCTGAGGCCGATCTTGTGGCTTTTTAGGCCCTCAAAAAAGAAGATTGAGAGCAGGTTTTAGAGTACCAGACTCTTTATTAATAACTCAAGGCTTGTATGAGAGCTGGATTGATGGTGCACTCAGCACTTTTTCTGGGAATTATGCACCTTCCTCAGCACCTGACTCTTCCACTTCGCTCCATCAGCCTACTGTCTCTCCTCAAGGAAGAGAAAGCCTCTTGAGGAAGCACAGGGATCCAACTACAAACATGTTCTTTCATCACTGGATGAACAAACGCCAAGGGCTTACCAAGAAAAATCCACAAAAGATACTTTGGTGGAAAGGTCTCCATGAGTCATGTGGCTAAACCTTCTTCTTACCATTGGAAATATTTCCATTCATGCTGAATATCACCAAAAACCAATTAGCGGGTGCATGACAGAGGCTAGCAGGATCTCCAAGGTTCTCATGGAGCGCAGATTGTGTACCTTGCCTGTGGTCTTCTCTCCCAAGAGGCTGCACTCAGTGGTCCTTAATTATTTTAAGGTTGCAGTCACATGTCTCTACTTCAGGACATTCCCAGCTGAGCAGAGGTCTTTGAAAAACCCACAAAACTCCACTCCTCCAAAACCAAAAAATAAAATTCCATTTGTAGCCGTGGTTTTGTTTGCTTTGTTGCTTTATCCTCCAGGCTTTCAGAGTCCTTCCATCTGTACAGAAATGAGAATGACATGCTCCTTTACTACTGGCTGCATCTTCCACGTGGCTAGGGTACTGGACTGCGAGTTAGGAGACCTGGATTCGATGCCCAGGCCTACCCCTGATCTTGGGCACATCGCTGCGCGTTGGGTTTCCCATCCCATCTTTTTTCTGCTTTGTCTATAGATTGTAAGCTCCTTGGGGGAAGGGACTGTGTGCCATTCTAGAGCATCTTCTGCAGCAATGCTCCAGCCTTGGTTGAGACCGCTCAGTGCTACTGGAATGTAAATAATAATAGAAAAGCCACCATTGTGATTAGAACACGCCCATAGCTGCCTCCAACGCTGCTTGCACATTTTCAACTCAAAAAGACACAGCAGGGACGAGAGCGATAGAAATACATAACAGAGTAAATAGATGCATTTTTCTTTATGATATTTATTTCCACGGGATATAATTTCTACTTATTGCATGAATCATAATCATCTTAATGTTACCTTCTGCTCCTTCCCATCTGTTGGTTATATCCAGCTCTTGTCTCTTATGGAGATTGTAGGTTTCTGGGGTCAGGGACACTTTTTGTTTCATTGTGTGCGTGTACAGTGCAGGCTGTAGCCAGACTGGGGCCTTACAAATAAACAGTAAGAATGACTTAAATCAGGTAGTTAAGCTCCTCCAGCCAGTTAGAACGGCCTAGCTCTTATATAGCATTTTCATCAGTAGCTCTCAAAGTGCTTTACAAAGGAGGTCAGGGTCACTATCGCCACTCTACAGATGGGGAAACTGAGGCACGGAGCGGAAAAGTGATGTGTCCAAGGTCACCCAGCAGCAGATCTGGGAATAGAACCCAGGCCTTGTGCACTAGGTCACTCTGTCAGAAAACCTCTGACTCAAGTTGGATCAATGGTCATTTGAGTGTCTATTTTTTTTTTAGCTTAATACTAAGTAGCACCAACCACTCCTCACTTGCATACATGAAGCCAACAAAATAATATTTCTGAGCCAGCAGATTTTAAACTTACTTCTAATCAATTAACAACTCCCCCCCGTGAACTGACTTATAATAATGATGCCAAGCTCAACCTCCTTCCTGGAGAACAGATGAGCAATTGGGGTTAACAGCCTGAAGGGAAAGCCTTGTGCCATCTATTCTCTCTCTAATTGGTAGAAAATAGACCTTGATCATTAATGCTTAGTGGATACTCTCATCTTTAAATCTCTATAAAGCCGCAACATAAGGAAAAAGAAGGCAGCCGTCTACCCAGCCGGCCAGCCTAAAGCCTTTGCTAAGCTGGAATTAAGGTGGTGCGTCTGTATTAAGTCAAGAAGAAGGAAACAGAAAAAGTAAACTGCAGGAAGCCAGGAAATTGTAAATTAAAGCAAAACTTAAACGGTTGGAAAATATGGAAATACAGAATTAAGGTGCTGCATAGTAAGCTGACCTATTTCCCCATCTAACATTGTCTCCCTGTCCATGAAATGTACTTATACATCTCATAAATACCAGAGCCTTACCGCTCGTTAATGTGTTAGACCATGTATAGATTTGTGGTCCGGGTCTTAAACTTTGTTGCTCCGATGGTGGACCTCAAAGTGCTGATAAGAACTGGCTGGGCACAGCGGGTTTAAGACATTCATAGCTATAGGGCGAAGCCGGCTAGGTAGATGGTGTGCCCAATGGTAGTGACAAAGGGCAGTTATGTGTAAGAGATCACCAGTCAGGTTGCCAGGTATTCCAGCAAAATGCATATTGTCTGGTGGTATTAAGACTTCAAGGAACAGTGCAAGTACAGAAAGTATCAGCGTCTCCTGCTCAACAGAACTTCGTAAAATTGTCTTCTAAGCTATACAGTACTTGTTGATATCCTTTAAACTAGCTGGTTCTGATTAGGAGTTCCCTAAGATGCTCCAGAAGGTTTAGGAACCATACAGGAGGGGTTCTCTAGAGTTTAGGAGTTGGTCAGGGAGCCGTGACAGAAGCTCCACAGATCTTAGGTATTCCTGAAGGCTTCAGGGACCAGAAAAAATGTTTTCTTTCAAACAATGCAGGGCAACATTGGAGAAATGTGAAGGGACATAAAACTTTTGGCTGGCTCTGAACAGTAGCAATGCTCCCGGGTCCATGCACAGAGCAGGAAAAGGCTCTGGGGTTTAAATCACTGGTAAAAGAAGGAAGGCTTTATCTCTGGCTGCTGGAATGAGTGATGTCCCTTCCAGTCAAATGAAGGAATAAGACGAGAGTTATCCCATCTAGCGAGAAATTGGGCCCAACTAGCCAGAGTTCAGAGCCAACTCTTGAATTCCACCAAAGTCAGGGAGCCACTTGGAGCCAGAGTTTTGGTTAGGGCCTTTAAAAAAAGAAAAAGGGATCCAAGGTTTTGATTTGGGCTCTTTTAATTTAAACCCAGGGAGAATGAGAAAGAACGGGGCTTCACTCCCAAAGGTTCAGTGATGGAGACAAGGCACGTCAGCTTCCATTTCTATGGAGTTCATGGGAACAGGATGGTCAAAGGCTTTCTCTCTCTTTCTCGCTCTCCAAAATGTCTTGGGCCAGTGATGGACTTCAGCACACCGACTGTGTGGCTAGACTGTATGTGGTAATTAATCAGCCTCTGTGCATTTTTATATATTAAACCTATGTGCATATTATTACAGTACATCAGCTGGAAGGCTGCCATGCACAAAGGCCATGCACAGCTATAGGCTGAATTATTAGAGTTATTGCAGCAGAAAGGTGCCCCTCCCCAACCCGCTCCCTCACTTACTGCGGGTTTATGCAAATTGACCAAATAAAGCTGGCAGGAGTGACCCTAGTCACCGAATAAATCTATCCACTGTGAGGAGGAGGAGGAGGAGGAAGTGGGGGAGGAAGGTAGGTGCAGAAGGAAGGGAACTGGAGTGCGGAGGGGAAGAAATTGTAGAATTTATACAGAAGAAAAGTATAACACATCCCCAGATTCCATCCTGTGCATTCCGGGCTTTTCTAATTCATTAAACCTCCCATTTTGCAGTACGTTTAACTTTCTCAAACTCAGCTACAATCAGCGGGGAAAGGAATGATGCCTTCGTGGAAAGGTGCAGGGTCAGCAGAAAGGGGAAAAGAATAACATTTGTTTATACAACTCCTCCAACTGATGCTTCCCTCCCCAAGGGGAGAGCTGGGGAGGAGAAGCCGGCAGGGGCAGGCTAAGTACATAGAGTTGCTGCTGCTGCTTTCTCACCAGAGTTTATACCGCAAGGAATCACGTCTTGAAGTTAATTCATGGAGTGATGTGGTAAACGATGCTAGTCCCATTATTATATGTATTATGGTAACACCTGAAGACCCCAGTTGAGATTGGGGTTCCACTGTGCCAGGCACTGTACATACACAAGGTGGAAGACAGTCCCTGCCCCAAAGAGCTTACAGTCTAGGTGGCCATGGGTGGGAGGGGAAACAGAGGCACAGGGAGATGAAGTTACTTTCTGTTTTGCTCTGATGTACCCCAGAATAGCAATCCAAGCCTCCCCCCGCAAAAAAAAAAAATGAAGGAAGACATGCGGGTAGGTTTCAATCAAAACATGGAATAAGCATGAATCAGTTGGGTCAACAACAGTCTAAACAGCAGATATGTGGCAGCAGGCCCTGAGTAGCTGCTGGACACACACAGAGCCTTGAACAGGAACCAGAAAGCCATACACACACACCGGTTACCACACTCACCCAAGATCACTGAACTAGTCAGTAGTAGGACTGAGGACAGAAGCCATCTCTGCTCACGCCTGTCCAGTGCTCTATCCACTGGACCACACTGTCCTAGCTTTTCCATTGGTCCATAATAGCCTGCGTTTGTTAAATGTCAGGGCGTACTTTCCTCCTTGGCTCCACAGGAAGTTGGGAAACAGGAAAGGTGAGAAAGTTATTGCAGATTTTTTGTTGTTGGCATTTTTGCTATCTTTATGTCACTGCTAGGGTTGCATTGTCTGTGGGTAATTGCTGGAGTATGTCTATTGGATTAGACAATATTTAAGAGTTTAACTTTAATTAACTTTTTAGTTCCTGGGTTTAAATATTATGCAAAGTAAATACGAAAAGGTCCCATGTAGGTTTCACTCAGATAATCATCTGGGAATCACTGGACGGTGCTTTAAATGTGTGTCGTATGCATGCAGGCTGCTCCTGTCCATACGTATGCTATGAAGACATTCTTATCTGGGGATCATTGTCAAGTTCTAGGAGAAACAAGGACACTCCACTGGGGAAGTAGATTGCATATTGGAAGGGGCCACCCAAATCCCCAAGAGAACTTGCTTCAATACAGAAAAAAAAAACCCACAGGGCCGGCTCCAGCGTTTTTGCCGCCCCAAGCGGCGGGGCAAAAAAGAAGCCATGATCGGTGGCACTTTGGCAGCAGGTCCTTCCCTCCGAGAGGGACTGAGGGACCCGCCTCCGAATTGCCGTCGATGAGCCATACGTGTCGCCCCTTTCCGTTGGCCGCCCCAAGCACTTGCTTTCTGCGCTGGTGCCTGGAGCTGGCCCTGAAACCCCCCCACACACACCGATAGCACACTCCTAGTTGTCACCTACCACCCCACACTGGAACCCATACAGGGCATCATTAAACAATTGCAACTCATTCTCCACGGGGACCACATTGTGAACGGAATCTTTCCCAACCCCCCCCCTCTTCTGGCCTTCAAACTCCTTCCCAGCCTTGACAAGCTCATCATCAGAAGCAAGCTCCCAACAGACCAGCATACACCAACTCAAATTGGCACCAGACTCTGCCAGAACAACAGATGCAAAACCTGTAGACATCTCCACGGCTGCAGAGACCAATACTCCCCAAAGCACACCTTTCAAGATCCATGGGTCCTACACATACCAATATAACATGTAGCATACCTCATCCAGTGCCCTAAATGCCCCAATAATGACTGTGTGGGTGAAATAAGACAAACACTATGCTCCTCAATGAATTCACACAGAAAATGATGAGACAAAAAAGCCTTATCACCCACGGGTGAACACTTTCCATAAAATGATCACTCCAAATCTGACCTCTCAGTCCCTGTCCTCAAAGGAAACCTGCACAACACCTCCCAAAGACGAGCCTGGGAGCTTAATTTCATAACTTTGCTAGACACTAAAAATGGTGGACACAATAAAGACACTGGATTTATGGCTCATTACAGCAAGTTGTAACCCACAAACCCTCCTTTGTCCTATGACTGCAGAGGCGTCAACTTCCCACTTCAGCTTGGAAGGTCTCTGGCAATATGTGTTAACTCCAGTGGTGCAAGTAAGCCGGTACGGTCAGGTACGCCATACCATTAAGACATTTACTGCCGGTAAGCCGTATTGGAAAGACATTTTCAGAACCGCAGGGCTCTCCCGGGAACCGCAGTGGGGATAGAAGCAGAACATGGGGCTGCCGCTCCCAGGAGCCAGTGCCCCGCGCCGGCAGCTCCTCCGGTGTGGCTGTACTGCCCCCAGCCCTTCCATGCAACTGCGTCTCCTGTCTGGGGTCTGTACAGCCCCGCCGGAGAACAGGGATGGGGGTGGTACAGCCGTGCGGGAGGAGCTGGCTCCTGGGAGCGGTGGCCCCACCTTCTTCTCCTTTCGCCGCTGCGGTTCCCAGGGGACCCTGTGGTTCAGAGGATACCGATTTCTATCCATGGATATCTGCATCCGTGGGTATCAATTTGTATCCACGCAGGGCTCTAGTCATGGAACATTTTTTGTGAGAGGGGGCAGGGGGTCGGGACTGTACCAGTAAGAGTTAAAATCTACATGCACCACTGGTTAACTCCTTATGCTTAACAATCCGTTCCACCTTGTATTTAGCTGTGATACTCTGCGTACATTTCCCGGAGCTGAAAAAGAGCTCTGTGTAAGCCTGAAAGCCTGTCTGTCACCATCACCTCCCCGACTTTGTCTCGCTAAATTCTCGGATACGCATTCTGTGCAGTCTCCCAGGAGTCATTGGTACCTCTTTATGTTCTGTTTCATGCATGTTCTCCCCTGAAAGTAAGTGGCATTTCGTGCCCAGCCCTTGTGTGTATAATCCATAGCAGGCCCTTATTTCCACAGGCAGGTGGTGTTTCTTTTGCTCAAAATGGCAAACCAGAGTCCACAAATCACACAGGAATCTCTTTTGCACACTGTTTGCTCCAGTCCCGCCTGGCACACGGATGACAGGAGGCATATATGCATCACTGCTGATTAATCCATGTCTCTGGTATCAGCAGCCATACACATGGGCTGACTGTGACTTTAAATATTGATAACCAAACTCATATATCATAGACCTGGGAGAATGACAGTTTCAGTGCCTAATGGCAAAGGCTTTCTACAATAATCAGATATTCAATAATGCAAGAAAATATATCCCCCATAATCAAATTGGAAGCTATTTGGTGTAATATATTATTTAAAATTCAATATTATAATGCACACAACTTCTGCTTCTCCTGCAGAGGACCATTTCCAAATGTGATTATGTGCGGACTCTATTTAAAAGTGACAATTTTGCTTTTCATTTGTTTAACGGCTTAAATGGAGGAGCTCAGCTGGAACTAAGTCATCTGACAATGAAACCAAAGCCAGTGCAAACACCTTTGCAAAACTGCATTATGACTTGAAAAAATAAGTAGATCCAATTGGAAATATATTTACAGAGCATTAGCTGTCTGTCAGGAAGACACCAAATTCTGTCTCCACTGCTCATGAGCTGAGGGTTTCCACCACTGTGCTCTGCCACTGTGCAAGTCCTGTTGATAACTGAAGAGTCACAAACACTTATTTGAGGGCTTGAAAAAATGGCTTACAGTAAGAGACTTGAGGAGCTCCATCTGTTTAGTCTGTGGAGAAGAAGATAGAGGTGATTTCATTACATGGAATAAGTATCTTCATGGGGTGAAAATATGGGGTACTAAAGGGCTCTTTAATCTCCATCTCTTTGTGTCTTCAGTCTAAGATAGGATGCCTTTCTGGAAGATGTATTTTAAGCAAACACAAGTTATTGGGCTGCATGATACAGAGGTAAATCGATGGGATTCTCTGTCCTGTTGAGGGCAGACTAGGGTGACCAGATGTCCCGATTTTATAGGTACAGTCCCGATTTTGGGGTCTTTTTCTAATATAGGCTCCTATTACCCCCCACCCCGTCCCGATTTTTCACATTTGCTGACTGGTCACCCTAGGGCAGACTAGGTGATGTAATAGTCCTTTCTGGCCCTGAAATCTATGAAGCTTTCTTGCTCCCTAACCCCTCTTCCCAGAGCTATACCCATCACATCCTTTTCTGTCGGGAGGAATGGGCTCTTCTGATGCTAATGCTACTGCTTGGAGGGCTGCTGGAAGAAGTTACAGTACTCCAGTAGTCACTGACACTCAGCCTGCTATCAGCCTCTGATTGGGTTGCCTCTTTCACAGCTCACAGCTCAGCTGCCTTGGAGACAGAAGGTAAGAGATACCAGTGCTTATTCCAACCACCTTGTTTCCCTGCTACATGGCATTCATCACAGCTGCCAAGGCAATGCACTGACCAGAAATCTGAGAGGAAGTACCAGAAATCACATGAGAAATCCTGCTCTTGTGAGATTTCTAGCCCAGTCTGACAGGTCTGAGAAATCCAGATGAACACTGAGACTTTTGGTGGCTTATTTAAGACAAACAACCCCAAGACCATCTGAGGTCTGTCCAGCCCTTGCCTTCATATTCAGAATGGGCCAAAAAGGGCATTGGACAATCTTCACACTATTACTCTGGCTAGATTAAACTCCATGGCCACCTAAGACATCTCAGCCATCACCATGTTGCGTGCCGTGGTCACTCAGGACATCACAGCAGGAGTGGGGTGGCGGATCATTTCTACCTCCTGGACATTGAGGGCTCATGATGGCAGAGACAAGTTGAGCAGCTCTGATTCCATCCAGTACGAGTCGATGGTAATGTGCGTATTAGCCAGTTCATTGCACTAGAATATCACAGATATACAGACACCTGTAGATCCATGCATGTGACCATCTAGACATGTACCGACACGATCTCCTACATTAAACAAAAAAGCCGATTTCTTCAGGAACTAATACTGTTTGCAGCTCATTGGTTCACATTTAAAAAAAAACATAAAAAAACCAAAGTCAGTTTACAAAGGGCTGGACTTTGATAGATGAGCAGCTCTATAAACAGAGCCTTTCATTTTTCTCTAAGTATTCCGATTCATTTATCCTGATAAGGGGAAAACAGGAGGGAGGGCTGCTAAGCGGAGGAACGCCCACTGTATTGTTTACCCCATTGTGTAATCAATCCAGACCTCTGAAACCAGCTCCATCTGGCTGATTACAGACCCTAGACCATCAGCTAATAGGCTCTCCTAGCCTTTTGCTTGCTTTCTAACTCACACCAGGGCAATAGAACAAGTGTGTTTTATATCCTTGCTCATTAATAAAGAGGAGACCTAACTTCATGGACCATCGAACCACCTACCTCTGGACCTTTATAGATAGAGTGACCCTTCTCCTCCTGTAATCTAAGGCCTGAATAATACCCTCAGGGATCCATTGGGGGTAGCAGTGGTGGGAGCTGTAATGTAGAGACGATACCAAGGCCATTAGCATTTTTTTCCCCAGTGAGGTAGAGCCAGTCTCATGGTCATGGTCAGCCTCCTGGAACCCAATCAACACAGCTGGAGTTGCCCCCCTGTGAGCACTGGTGGGGTGTTTCTCAGCAGAGAAGCTATTGTAGACCAAGCTGAGAAGAAAGCTCCATTGCCTGGGGACTGGCTCCTGATGTGAATACTCCCTTACTCAGGCATGGCCTTATTTTCCTAAACTGGAATTTGCAGCTCATTAGCCCGTAATACAGAACAAAGTCAATGGGGACTTGGAGGGGAAGAGAAAACAAATGGAAAACAACAATTACATGTTCTTTACTTTATCAACTAGGCTTACTGTGGGATCTGTGAGAGTCCCTCACGTAAACACCATGAGCAACAAAATATACACAGAACAAGCAAGACGTGGAAATATATATTTAATGGAATAAAGAATCCACCAGTTAAGAAAGGGCCTTATTATGTATTTCCATACACAAAACCACAGAGCCTTTCTGGTCTGGTGAATCCATTCTAACTTAGAAGCAGTACTCACTGTGAGAAGGCACTCACACGGGACTGGAGCATCAGTGCTTCTAAGGTAAAACAACAACAGAAAGTTTCTTGCTGTTTCACTTGAGCCAGGCCAATTGATGCAAGGGATTAAATTCAGGGTAAAAGAAGGAAGGATGGAGACAGCAAGGAGAAAAGAGGAAGCAGCTTATTTTAGAGTCGGATGCACACAGTTCTGACTCCTGCTGTCCCACTTTGTCTGTGCCACGGTTATCCTCTCTCCTGATACTGTTATTTTCTTTGAGCCCCAGCTCCTGGAGCCATGTGATCACATGAGACTTTCAGAGCCGTCATGGCTGCAGAGAAAAGCTTGAAAAAAAAAGATCCCTAAAGGCTTAAAAAAACATTTAAAAAAAATCTCATTTTCTAAAATTTCATTATTTTTAAGCCAACATCGGGGGGAGGATGTTCAAATATTTGGGATTAGCAATACTGGATGTGGGCTGCAGCATTATAGGGGTAACACATCCTCACTTCCTCATCTCATACCCAGGCTGCAGCATTGCAAGATCCTCTGTTCAACTGTCTTCCCTCAGTGCTTGCTCTGCAGCTGAAATCTGCACTGCAGCATGGCACAAGTCCCCCTGCTTCGCTGCCTTCCTCTCCTGTACTCTGCACTACAGATCTGCACTGCAGTATTTCCAGAGTCCGCCCCCCTACCATCTCCTTTCCATTCTCTGCTCTTTAGATCACTGCAGCATTACTGTTGTTCCCCTGCCCTGCTCCATTCTTCAGCTCAGACTTGCCTGGCAGCATTACTGCAGTTCCCTTGGTCTCCCATCTCCCTTCCAGATTCTGCTTTCTAGAGCAATCTTGCACTGCAGCATTACAAAACGCCCCCTCTTTTTTCATCTCTCTCCAGAGCTCGGCAGCTCGGCCTGGCACTGCAGCAGTCAAAGAGCTTCCCCCTGCTTCCCAATTTCCCCTTACGCTCTGCTCTTCAGCTCGGTCACGCAATGCAACATTACACGCGTTCCCCGGCTTCCCCTCATGTTCTGCAGTGCATCCCTGCACTGCAGCATTACCTCTGCTAGCCCACCTCCCCCTTGCTCTCTCTCCCCCAGCCCTGCATTGCAGTAGTACAGGAAATCCCCTGCTTTTTCCCCCTTCTTCCTTTGAGCACAGTTTATATGTTCTTTATTTGTGCAAGAGTCTAGAGTTGCTGCTCAGGGACAATACCAGAGAATGCTTGGCAAGCACAGATTGTTTAGAGACAGTCACTCTGGATTTACTAAAGGGAGGTCACGCTTAACCAACTTGATTAATTTCTTAGAGGAGGTGACAATGACGGGGGGGCATGTGAAACAGGAGACATAATTTACTTGGACTTTTAAGAGCCTTTTGATACAGTACCACATCAAAGGCTAATTTATAAGGTTAAGATGTGTGGTATCGATAGTGAAATACTGAAGTGGCGAAAGTTTTTTTTGGTTTTAATTGGCTTGCTAAAAAAGGCCCAAGGGCAATAGGAAATGGCTGTTATCAGGCAAGGAGAGAGGTGACAAATGGGATGTTATAGGGCTCAGTGCCAGGGCCGGCGCCAGGTTTTCTGCTGCCCCAAGCGCCAAAAAAAAAAAAAAAAAAAGCCGCGGCAGCGCGATTGCGCCACTCCACTCTTCGGCGGCAATTCGGCGGCAGGTCCGTTGCTCCGAATTGCCGCCGAAGACCCCGGACGTGCCGCCCCAATAGCGGCCGGAGTGCCACCCCTTTGTACTGGCCGCCCCAAGCACCTGCTTCTTTAACTGGTGCCTGGAGCAGGCCCTGCTCAGTGCTACGGCCTTTATCTTGTTGACACTAACCATTGGTGGCTTGCATCTGATGAAGTGGGTTCTAGCCCACGAAAGCTTATGCCCAAATAAATTTGTTAGTCTCTAAGGTGCCGCAAGGACTCCTCGTTGTTTTTGCTGATACAGACTAACACAGCTACTCCTCTGAAACTTGTAGAATTGTATATGTTGCAAGGTGTGCCATCCCTCTACTTCAGGCTACAAGATGATCACACCAGCTGGGGTCAGGAAGGATTTCTCCCACCACCCCTGAGTAACATTTGATTAATTATTGCATAATTAGTCTATGGAGACGCTATGCCTTCTCCTGTGGTAACTGGCATTAATGGCTTTTGGAGACAGGGGACAATGCTAGATCAACTATTGGTCTAGTCTTGTATTAGAGTTCATATGTTCCTAAGCAAGCGTGCAGAGAACATGAAACCCAAAGGGCCAAAGAGGAAGGAAACTGGATTTGAAAAGCTAGACAGAACAATTGCTAAATGGCAATGCAGTGAGATGTGGGGGAAGTAACGACAGGTGTTCCAGAGGGACGTGTGTGCCAGGTCTTCTCTTTTTAAACATCTTCATTAATGAGCTGGCAAAGGGAATAAGCAGCACATTCTTAGCATGTGCAGATGTTAAGTACACAGATGTCTACATAGGGGCACTTACATTAATCCAAATTAACTAAAGGTGTGAATTTAAAGAGGATTAGTTATACTGCACTAAACCCAATGTGTGGACATTCATTATGAACTAATTCAACTTAGTTGAATTCACTTTGGAAGTGACCAAATTAAGGCCACTTTAATTCTGAATATGAGTGTCCACACACGCGTTTAATTAATCCACTTTAAAGGCATACCTTTAGTTAATTCAGATTAATTTGCCTGAGTTTCCCTATGCTTTCAATGTTGCAGAAAGCAGTGAGAATGGAGAGTGCATGGAGGGATCTATGGAAGCTAGAAATCTGGCAGGACCAAAGTGAGATAAATCCTGGAAAAATGCATCTACTGAATCAGGGGAACAATGATCTTAACCCCAGTCTGACTATACACTTTGTCCTCACAGGCATGAGAAGGATCAGATGAAAGTAAGAGCCATAAAAATGAATGAGGCCTCACTGAGGTTGGGGGATTCACTCAGGCTGTGAAAGAAGCCTGTTCATTTGGGGAACCTTAAAAGCAGAGTTTCTAACAGGAGAGTGAAGGTAAACTTTCTTTTCCCTTTCACTGCAGGAATCAGGTAGACAGATTACTGCCCAGGTGGCTAATAAGCACCAGTGATGACCTCAGGAGGTCTTCATTAACATTCCACCACCAAAATGAAGGAATGTTTAGGGTGCTTTCCCTGTGCCCTCTGCTTCAATTCAGTCCCTTTCTAGATACGAGAGATCAACTCTGCCAGAGTTGGCTTATTTCCTGACTTCAAAACATACTTCTGAAGAGCAAGGAACTTTCCCCCTTTGAAACAGACTAATTTGCACTAAATAGAGGATCTCCAGACTCCAGAGAATCCCCACAGAGCCCCCTATAGTGTTTCACCTCCCCTCCCACTTCAAATGAAACAAGCGGGACAGGGTGCTGTACTATCAATATACTGGTTATTTTCCAAAAGAAAGCACCGCCATTTCCCGTAAATGTTTTCATTACTTAATGTTTGTAAAGTGCTCTGATCTTGTGAAGTGTTACACAAATGCCAAGTATTATCAATAAAGTTTAGCTAAATTATGTTGTGAGTTGGAGAGTATTTAAAGGGAAGCTCTTTGGGCCAGAGGTGGGGTGTGTGCGTGGCTGGCTTCTAGCCCTGATCCTTAGTGGGGATAGTAAATAATTCTTTACTAGAACAAATCACCCTATTCCTTAGTCTCTAATCCCTCCTCTCTGCAGTCACACGCACAGTGCCTGGGTTTCATAACAGTCTAAAGGGAATATGTTGGTGGAAGTCTCCTGTTAAAATATTTGCCACCTACTAGTGCTTTTCTCAGCACACTCCCTAGATGTTCCTATTGGCTTCTACTGGTGTAATCTGAGCATATTGAGATAGAAGAAAATTAGACCTATCTCCTGCAGTAGGCTCACAAACCTTTCTCTGCTACTGAATTTCTGTAACTTAGTTGATTAGAACTAATGTGAGATATCTGCTACCCTACTAGCTAGAATCTACCAATTTGAAAGGGAATTACTGGGTTCCATGAGACCTGCAACAAAGCAAATAACCTACAAAAGATCTGGCCATTTAAGTTGTAAACAAAGTCCAAAAAGTACCTTAACCTCCCCCCCGTGCAAAGGGAACAGACCCTGAAGAGCCTAAAAAGGGTAAAAACAAAGGATCCAATACTGAATAAAGCCCCATAAAAGAACTACAGCATTTGGCTGCTATCTATAGCTTCCAAAGCAAGCTCTATAGAGTAACAGCTGTTTCACCAGAATTTAAAGGGTCAATTTGCCGAAGAGGAGCATGCTGGGAAAGGCTGCTATAATAAAAGAGTGAGTCTAGCAGTGCTAAGATCTTATTCAATCAGGGTACAGCTCTGGCTTATATTAGGAAGAGTTAATTAACCCCTATAGAGTCAGGGTCTTGGTACAAATTATCTTGTCTACTAAAAGTAACTTTGGGATGCGTGTAGTGTATTTAGGTTACTATTAGATAGTCTATGTCTTTCTAATGTAATTCTAGATATCTTTGAAACTTTATCCTAGGTCAGAAGCTCACTAATGTAGCTTGCAATCATTGATAAGTAGCCTGACAAACTAGAGATAATGCTAGGAGGAAAAAATCTAGATATCAATTTTCAGTGTAACATGAGAGAGGGAAAATCTATTCATATTTTGATTATGTATGTAAAGATCCTACAGTACACAGACATATAAAATTTCTGTAAGTGACTTTAATGAGACCACACATGGGACACTGAGGCTTTACTAAACTGGAAAAGAACAACAAAAATAACTAAGTGGTTTAGAAGGAAAGATTGTTTTAAAGTGAGCTGTCTTGCTTAAATGTAGATGTAGCCATGTATGAATATGTGAAAGGAGTAAACACCTAAAATGGAGAGCAGGTTTTCAAGCTGATACAAGGGGATGTGACTAACAGTAATGGGATGAGATGAAGAAAAGAAGAATGGGGATGGAATATCCAGAGAAACCTGCCTGGCAGTGAGAGCTATTCAATTGTGGAGATGTCACTAGGTGAGTGGTGGAAATGCTATTTTCTGAGATAAGTAAAGCAGACTAGAAAATAAGCTGCATTATTCATAGGGCAGTATTTTCTAAATGCGCTCCTTGAGAACAGTGTCCCATTACGCCAGGTGCTGTACAAACCCCTAGAATGAAACAATCCCAAATCGGAAGAGTATCCAGTCTAAACAAGCAAGACAGAATTATTCCCGTTTTACAAGTGCAGAACTGAGGCCCAGACACACAGTGGGATTCAACTAAACTCCCATCAGAACCTAGCTGGGGCTGGGATATGGATTTATATCTTCTGAGACCTACTTTTGGGCCTGAACTGTGAGACAAAGTTTTCTATTGGAGGGATCCTTCCTGCATCTCCTGCTGTGATAAACTAAACTGGTCTGTTCCATTTCTAATGTCTATGATATATGAAAACATCATAGAGAAGGTTATAGCACAGAGCCAAAAAACAGTGGAATTTGAAGATGAGGTTGGAACCTCATTCATTGCTCACATGCTGTATTGTGCCTTTTGTTGGGATTGTTTTCATTTCTCATGGCTTTGCCTTCGAACCTCCTATTTCTATTGTAATCTCAGCCTTTATAGGACAAATAGGAGTCCAGAAGAGGTCTTGAATCACTGTGGACTGTTATTTTTAAAAAAAATCCAATACACATAAATAGCTGAGACATAAAGTTGGTTCCTTCTGTCTAGCCCTGCCACTGCTAAGGGGTAGAGTTGTAATGGTTCAGAGTCACTATAGACAAGCATCCCGTGTTTAATTTGGTGCTTCCTCGCCCCGGCACCTCGGGGCTTGTCGCATTAGTTATGGAAGTAAAAAAAATTGCTTGAGCCCCAGTACCTCTTTCATTACAAATTAAGCCGTGCAAGCATCCCAATGTCCCGCTTCGTGCTCAAATAACCTGGTTTACCTGAGGAAAGATGGGCTTGTGGTTAAGACACGGGACTAGGACTCAGGAGATCTGCATTCAGCTCCCAGTGAGGACACAGATTTTTGTGTCAACATAGGCAAGCCATTTCATCTACCTGGGCTTCCGTGTCACATGTAAAACACAGATGATAAGGCTACCTTACCTGGCAGAGAGATTGAGAAGCTAACTTTTTTCATGTCTGTGAGATACCCTGGTGGCAGGGACCATATAAGTCCTTAGAGTGATAAAGGGCCAGATCCTCAGCTCATGGAAATTAATTTAGCTCCACTGAAATCAATGAAGCAAGGCTGATTTTCACTTGTAAGGATCCTGCAAAACTAGGCCAAAAGCAAAACCATTGGAGTTTGTAAGTATGAGTTTTGTTTTGTTTTATAAAGCCTGAATGAACATAAGAATGGCCATACTGGGTTAGTCCAAAGGTCCATCCAGCCCAGTATGCTGTCGGCCGATAGTGGCCAGTGCCAGGTGCCCCAGAGGGAGTGAACCCAACAGGCAATGATCAAGTGATCTCTCTCCTGCCATCCATCTCCACCCTCTCACAAACAGAGGCTAGGGACACCCTTCCTTACCCATCCTGGCTAATAGCCATTAACAGACTTAACCTCCATGAATTTATCCAGTTCTCTTTTAAACGCTGTTATAGTCCTAGCCTTCACAACCTCCTCAGGCAAGGAGTTCCACAAGTTGACTGTGCGCTGCATGAAGAAAAACTTTCTTTTATTTGTTTTAATCCTGCTGCCCATTAATTTCATTTGGTGGCCCCTAGTTCTTGTATTATGGGAACAAGGAAATAACTTTTCCTTATATACTTTCTCTACATCTCTCATGATTTTATATACCTCTATCATATTCCCCCTTAGTCGTCTCCTTTTCCAAGCTGAAAAGTCCTAGCCTCTTTAATCTCTCCTCATATGGGACCCGTTCCAAACCCCTAATCATTTTAGTTGCCCTTCCCTGAACCTTTTCTAATGCTAGTATATCTTTTTTTGAGATGAGGAGACCACATCTGTACGCAGTATTCAGGATGTTGGCGTACCATGGATTTATATAAGGGCAATAAGCTATTCTCCATCTTATTTTCTGTCCCCTTTTTAATGATTCCTAACATCCTTTTTGCTTTTTTGACCACCGCTGCACATTGCGTGGACATCTTCAGAAAACTATCCATGATGACTCCAAGATCTTTTTTCTGATTCGTTGTAGCTAAATTAGCCCCCATCATATTGTATGTATAGTTGGGGTTATTTCTTCCAATGTACATTACTTTAGATTTATCCACACTAAATTTCATTTGCCATTTTGTTGCCCAATCACTTTGTTTTGTGAGATCTTTTGGAAGTTCTTCAGTCTGCTTTGGTCTTAACTATCTTGAGCAGTTTAATATCATCTGCAAACTTTGCCACCTCACTTTTTACCCCTTTCTCCAGATCATTTATGAATAAGTTGAATAGGATTGGTCCTAGGACTGACCCTTGGGGGACACCACTTGTTACCCCTCTCCATTCTGAGAATTTACCATTTATTTATTCCTACCCTTTGTTCCCTGTCTTTTAACTAACTCTCAATCCATGAAAGAATCTTCCCTCTTATCCCATGACAACTTAATTTACGTAAGAGCCTTTGGTGAGGGACCTTGTCAAAGGCTTTCTGGAAATCTAAGTACACTATGTCCACTGGATCCCCCTTGTCCACATGTTTGTTGACCCCTTCAAAGACACAATTTCCCTTTACAGAAACCATGTTGACTTTTGCCCAACAATTTATGTTCTTCTATGTATCTGACAATTTTATGCTTTACTATTGTTTCAACTAATTTGCCCGGTACTGATGTTAGACTTACTGGTCTGTAATTGCTGTGATCACCTCTAGAGCCTTTTTAAGATATTGGCGTTACATTACAATGGATGGGCTTCCTCATGAGATACTGAGTATGTCCTACTTCTCAGCAGGGCTGGGAATGTCAGCAAAGAAATGTTCTCCATGGTCTCTCAGTCCTGGCAGTTGCAGAGAAAGTGAAAATGAAGAGTTAAACAAAGGTCCTATTCTAAAAATGGGTAAAGGTGGGGCAGGACATTCCTAATTTGCGTGAGTTAGTTTACCCCAGGCACCCATTCCCTACATCTCAACCCTTAGCCTAGGGAAAGTGTCAGCCACTAGTAAAGTTCACACTTTATTTTAATCTATTGCTCCAGAGTTTGAAAGAGTGAAGGATTCCTTAAAAGAAAAAAGGAAACAGAAAAGCAGACTCCTAAGATTAAGAACACAATCCCATTAGGGTTTCTTTTTCCTCCAGATGAAAGCATTCCACCTCTCAGGCTTGATGGACATCCTGACTCCACCGTAGGTAGATGGTCCTGCATGTTGAATCATTTGCTTCTTTTTCAAGTGTTGCTTTCCCCTTATTTCAATTACATTTCCTTTTGTAATTACCTGGGCTGCTCCAGTTAAAGCAAAGGGTCCAGAGCTAACAGAGCACCTAACAATGGGGCTTACTGCAGGCAGTATCTCCATGTTCATGCAGCTGCCATGTCAGGAGAGAGTGTGTCGGTTTAATGGCACTGGAGATTACCATCAGTTGCTGGTGGGTTCATTGGTTGGGCTTTCATCAGAAAATATATGTGTGTGTGTGTGTGT
Organism: Terrapene triunguis; assembly: GCF_002925995.2. Classification (NCBI taxonomy): domain Eukaryota; kingdom Metazoa; phylum Chordata; order Testudines; family Emydidae; genus Terrapene; species Terrapene triunguis. The sequence continues at coordinate 4,043,824 of NW_020664589.1, read as the reverse complement.
GTGTGTGTGTGTGTGTGTGTGTGTGTGTGT